>NW_028225132.1:0-7500 GCF_056783735.1 Eptatretus burgeri | reverse complement strand
GGTCACTGTGAACGCCATTTTTTTCCTTCACGTCATGAACTTCCGTTCCTTCCACTTTCTGCATTTCAAGGAGTTTGTTTTCCCGAACATCATTTACCAATGGTGGATCGTCTTTCAATCGTTATCTCCGTTTGATTTTACATCCACATTTTAAACTGCACGAAAAGCAAACATTCTCAGTTCAAGTTACAATGAAGTATAACATAACATGTATAGTATTGAATACATGGATTTGTAAAACCCGTTCCTTTCTCTCTCAAAGACGAGTCTCTTCCTCCGATTTATGCAGATTACATTCCCAAATCTGAAGCTCCTCCTCTTTTTGCTGGACATGAAGCTGCTGTTTCTTTATCTCTCCATCTTTCCCGTTCCAATGAAATGGTTGATTCGTAACGGCTGGTTTGGAAAGCGATTGGTGATCACCGACAATCGTATTAAACACACACCTCCCGGATACGCCAGAAATATCAAACAATGTCCAAATTAGACGAACTGCTTTTTTGCAGTTCAATTCGGGAGCTTAAGTTTTGTGATTTCGCTGAGTTTAAGAGATTCTCGATGTTGTGGCTTGTGCGAAAATGAAATGAAACCCAGAACGCTGGTGTCCTGGCGTTTATAAGCATTGCAATGTATCTGGCGATTCATAGGGATGATGATCAAGCATTCGATGATGGTGAGGAAAATGAAGAGAGGAAAAGAATTTTGTCGTGAAGAAACCATTGCAGCCTGTTCAAGTCAAGGCATGTTTGAGCACGCCAAAAAAATGACAAATTAAGACCCCAGCAAAGTAACCGAGGATGCTCTTTGAGGGAGAATGAAGTGGCTGAGGAGGTGCCTCATAAAGGAAATAATTACAAAAGTCCTTTAATTTTCTTTTAATGGGGTGTTGGTTTCATAGTCTTGGATTTATGTTTAACACACAAACACACACACAAAAACGCAGACATTTATGTTGATAAATAGACAAGCAAGGAAATGACTAAAAACATGGACATGAAAATGGTGCAAGAGATTAAGTAATATCGATGGAAGGTTTACGTACCTGTAGTTCTCGAGACCAACGTTTCTTAAAGAAATCTTGGATTAGCCACCTGAAAGAGTCTGATGTTTCATCTTTCCTTGCAAGATCATTTCGAAGCCGGGGTGATGATGGATTTACTGCCAAACATCACGTCTTCTTCTCCAGCGGCCATTACTAGAACTTCTTCCTCTGCACACACTTCAACAAAATGAAGTCAAAATCACTCAATGACATTGTCGTCATAATCGACATCATTATCATGCCTTCCAACGCAATCCTGGAAATTCTGTATTCTCTCATTTGCTTTCTGCATCTCAATTCAATTTTTCTCTTCTTTTGCCTTCGATTTCACATCTTTATTTTATTCATCACAAACTACCATTGGATTTGCACGAAAGTTTTTCAAACAATTACTTTTAATGATCATCCAGGTGAACACAATGACTTTGAAATGGACACAAAAACACTCATGCCAGACTTCTACCAACTGGAATATTTCCTTTGTGCTTGTCTGGATTAAAGTTCAGGAAAATATTTGTTTCTCCTCAACACTTCTGAGGCACAGATAAAATGGAACATGATGCAGGTGAAGAACAGGAAGTTTTGCCAAAGTTTGGAATAATTTGTCATGTAAAGCATGAATCTTGGTAATTTTCATTTTAACTGGTGGAATGATTTCAGGTGAGTGGGTGGAGGAGGGAATGAGCACCTCCTCTGAGGGGCCTTTGATAAAACAAAAGAAGTATGAAAGATGAGGTGCATTGATATCTTGATCAGTTTAATAACTTGTTCAGAAAAGGACCCAGAATGAAATGCTCAGATGGAACAGGTGAGGAAAAGGTCAATCGGGTTATCTCATCCAGTCGAAGGCAGTAAAAGTACTTGTTGTTTTTTCTGCTTGAGGGTGACCATGCCAAGAAGTTACCTTCCCACAGAAATTATAATTACAATTTTCTCCACAATTAAGGATATTCTTCTTCATCGAAGGAAGAATTAACAGCAATGTCTGTGAAAGACAGTGACAAGATGTATTTTTCTTTATGTTTTGATCTTGTTGTTGGCTGTGTTTGCACCCATCGTGTGTTCACCCAACCTGCCCCAAAGTATTGAAGAGTGCTTACCTGTTGAAGGTCCTGCACAAAACATGGCTTCTGCTGTTGCTGTCCGTCATCAAGGTGAGGCTTCCGTTCACGATGTAGCTCATGAACAATGCAAGGTGATCAATTGCATTTCACCAACAATAAGATCCCACCATGTTTTTCCTCAGCTTTCGTTCCTTCACTATAAAAGTTCAGCTTCCTATATTTATGAAATGCAGTATATCCATCAGGAGTGAACTCCCTGTCCATCATTGTACAATCACAAAATGTTTCAGTGATGGCTCCAATGTGATCTCAGGAGCATTCACTTATTTGAAAGAGACCGTGTGACAAAGTAAATTGTTTTCAATGGAATATTCTCTGTTTTTCCTTGAATGTGTGTCAGGTGAGGGGACTATTATGGGAGATGAGGAGGGAACTTCATCATCTATGAAGATGAGGCTTGCCGCTGAGCTTCTTCAGGAGGACTACTTTGTGTCCTTTGATGGTGTATTTCCCATGTTGGTCACTTTCCCTCTTTTTATCAAGATCACTCTGCAGCATCTCTTGTTTTTTCTCTTTGGAGTGGAATGCAATCTGGAGTGATGAAATTGTTTTTTGTGCAGAGAGAGGGATCATTCAAATTGCGTTCCTTCTTGTTATTGGTAAGAACCAGATTCCGAACGGACTCACAACTGAGCACAACTTTCATAGGTCTGAATCTATTCTCAATGTAGCGTCCATCGCGGAAAGTCCATCCAGGCTCTATGTTCTGGTTCATGGCTTCAATCAATTTTGCCAAAACCTCCCTGTCATGTTCACCTTCTCCTTCCTTTACTCCACGGAACATGAGGTTATTTTTTCGCCTTTCTATCTCCACTGGTTCATCACTGAGAAGCTTGGATTGAGATGAATGGTGAGGCTTCAGTCTGGCCGGCAGCTGATCACCATCATGCCGTTTCAGTTGTTGTGTCCTGCCTTCACAGTGAGGCTTCGGTTGGCACTTAAGAACAACACTGTACTGTTGTTGCTGTTGCAGCCCTTCATCCTTATGAGGCTTTGGTTCAGGTGGTTGCCAATCAACATCCTGCTGTTTCTTATGTTGCTGCTTCACCCTGTCATCATTTATACAAAACGTCTTTTTCAACTCTTTCCTCAGCAAGCTTTGCTGCTTTTTGCACTTTGGTCTCTCTCTCTCTCCAAGATCTCTTGCTCCCTGAACTCCGCATGACCTTTCCTCTCTCTTATCCCATATTCTCTTTTCATTAAAATGAACTCTCTTGTTTTCCACACAACTTCGCATTGCTCTCTTGTGTTCTTCCTTTTTCTCTCTCAGACGAGTCTCAACCTCCGATTTATTCACATTACATTCTCGATGATTAAGCTCCTCCCCTTTTTGGTATAGATGGAGCTGCTGTTTCTTTATCTCTTCATATTTCCCGTTCATAAAGGCTTCAAACACCCCTTGCTACTCCAGCTCCTGTTCCTGATATATCTTCAAATCTTGCTCCCGTTGCTGCACATCTTGCTTCAAGTTTTTATGTTCTAACATTTTCTTTTCTACTTCAACCATTTTCCTCCTACGTTCTGTGTTTTTGCGCTTTTCACAGATACAAACTTCAAATTTCTCATCCTGAAAATCCCCTCCCAGTTTTCTCGTCTGCATTCTTCCTTCTCCCTTATCTTTAACTCTTCTTCTTTGTTCCTCTCCTGTTCATGTATTTTCCTCTACTCTGCTTCCTTTTTCTCTTTCTGCTGTTCCTCCTCTCGTTTCCTCCGTTCATCTTCCTCCTTTAACTGCAATTCTTTGTTCAATTTCCGTTGTGTGTCCATTTCCCATTTCCGTTAACTCACGTTCTCTGCCCTGAACGTCTTCTCTCATTGAATGAGATCTTCTTTTTGGAGCAACATCTCCTCTTTTTCCTGAAGTTCTTCCTTTGCTTGTAAATCCTTCTTTTGTTCTTCTTGATATTGTTCTTCCTTTTGTTCTATATTACCAAAGTTCTGGTTCACTGTGAACGCCATTTTTTCCTTCATATCATGAACCTCCGTTCCTTCCACTTTCTGCATTTCAAGGAGTTTGCTTTCCTGAACATCGTTTCCCAATGGTGGATCGTCTTTCAATTGTTGCCTCCGTTTACTCCTCATGAATTACTTTTCTTCATCATTTGGGTCTTACAGGGTTCAAGACATGTCGAGACAGTCCAACGAGCAGAAGATAACAGACGGTCTATCAACCTAACTTGTCAGCAAATTATTCACAATTGAAAGTCTGACCACAAACTAGCATACAAGCCAGTTTCCTCAACGGAATCCTTTCACAATAAAAATGAGACACCACCAGCAGTTGGACTCTCTCTTCGCAGTCATCACGTGAATCGTAGCAGAAATGATGTTAATATACTGAGTGCAGAAACTGTGAGAATACCATTGCACTCTGTCAATGCAATCACCACTCAGAAAACAAACAACGCATTTTACACAATGAGGCATCACAATGGTATCTACATCCCACCTGTAGTCTGCAAGGTCATACCTGTGCAAGTTCAGCTGATGATGTGGATATCAAGGTCGATACACCAGATGGTCAAGACACATTCCATGGAACTGCAGTATCTGTTTATCAGCATTTACCATCTCACTTTGTATCTGGATGTGTGACTGTCTCTGAACCACTTGTATCGTGTGATGAATCCACAGACTTGTTGAGATGCTTCCATGCAAAATCCGTTGAAGCCCGAGACCAGAGGATCTTAACTGTTTTGGCTGCGCGTTCCACTTGGGCCTTCTCGTGTTGTGGCTGTACCACCAATCAACGAAG
Source organism: Eptatretus burgeri (assembly GCF_056783735.1). Classification (NCBI taxonomy): domain Eukaryota; kingdom Metazoa; phylum Chordata; class Myxini; order Myxiniformes; family Myxinidae; genus Eptatretus; species Eptatretus burgeri. The sequence continues at coordinate 2,579 of NW_028225132.1, read as the reverse complement.
GGTTAGAAATTCATGAAAAGTTGAAATTATTGATTAATTAATTTATTTTCAACCAGTCATTTGGAATGAAAAATACTCAAAACACTCGCCAAACTTCACAACACAGCTCATAGGAAATTTGAGCTTGTTTATTGCGAACAAGATCATCATTGCATGAGGCGATAATTTATTTATTTATTTATTTATTTATTTTGTGGCAGCACATCTCGGATCATGTTCTGGGCTCCTCAGCCTCGATCTGTGTTTTGTTTTGATGCCCAACAACAATGAAAGCATTGATTCACATAACTACGTTGTTGGCAATAACAGCAGCGCTCGAACAGCAGGTTCTGTGACTCTTGTCAGACTTCAGCATGCAGAACCAAAAGTTACACAAAGTCTTCTCACGGTATGCCTCCCATGCGGTTAAATCATGTTGGAGGTCAATCAGGACCTCTTGCATTCCATTTCCTGCCGGTAATTCTTCAGTGAGGCCCTAAATGGATTGCTCAGGAAATGAAGGTCCTCCTCCTTGAGGTTCAGGAAGTATCCTTTTAATTCCACCTCCAGGTTGCCAAGATGCTCACAGGCCAGAGCCCTAAAGTTCCCAGAGGATGTACTGTTCAATTCCAGAACCTCTGACAGTTGCAAACATGGCGAACACACCAGCCAAAATGTTCGCTCTCCACAATCAAGGTTTCCTGAGAGCTTTGACAGAGAGCTCTGAGCTTTGACATAAATTTGCAAACCGTCGCCTCGGTCCCTTGAAGACTCCAGTTGAACCCGTTCAGGGCGAGATGGAGAATGAAGGAATGATCTTTCAGAGCAGAAACGAAATCTTTACACTTGCAGCTACGATTGAATAACTCCAGTAGCTCGTCTCGCAGCTCGAAGATGCATTTCGTAACGTTTCCACGGGAGAGCCAGCACACTTCTGTATGGAAGAGGAGTACGCTGTGCTCAGCTTTCAAATCCTCACACAGCAATTTGGACAGCTGAGTACTGAGGGCACTTGATTTCACGTTGTTGATCATTTTGACCACGAACGACGGCACGCTTCCCATTGCCTTCGGAAAAAACCTTACATGACAGAGCAAACCGATGAATGATACAGTGCATACATACAGCGTGCGGAGCCAGTTCCTTGACGTGAGATTGAAAACCGGATTTCCATCTCAACATTGCTGGTACACCGTCTGTGGTACAGCCTTTCAAGTCAGTCCATTTCAAGCCATACTTCTTGAAAAATGAAAACATGACATGGAAGACATCATTGGCTTTGGTGGTGGTTTTCAACGCAGCATTGAACAATAATTCGTCTTTCAAGCCCTCCTTTCTGACATGCTGAACAAATACAACAAGCTGTGTACAATTCACCACATTTGTGAACTCATAAAGTTGTATGGCGAATCCAACTGGAGATTCGCGAATCTCACTGACTACCTGCTCCGAAATATCCAAGGACATTTCTTCAATTCAGCGCTGAGCTGTGTTGTTGGAGAGCGAAATTTGGTTCAGTTTCTTTGCAGCATAATTTCCAATGACAGAATGCACCATTTCTTTGGCTGCCAGGAGAATGAGATCTTCTCCATCAGTGTATGGTTTCTTTTGCTTGGCAATCATGAGTGTGACCTTGTATGAAGCCTTCACTGCTGCATTGGATTGCTGGTGAAAGCTCCCACCTGAATAGAGTCTGTTTGTTGAGGGATGTCTCTTTCCACTTGAAAAATTCAAGATCTCTGTTCTTATCACCGGGGTGAGCTTTCTCCAGATGCCGGGAGACTAGGCTTGACTTCATTGAGTTGTTGCCAAGTGTCTTTAGGCAAAGCACACATTGCGGAACTTCAATGTCGTTGAGAATTGAAGTGAAACCAAATTTCAAGGAATCCTCTGGATACTTGGGTTTGGGCTTGGTCATGATGCTCACGACTGTGATCTGAAAGATGAAATGACAGGAATAAATATAAAATGAAAAAGGAATAAATAAGTGAAATAACAGAAAAAGTGTCAACGTCTCACACAAAAATGAAGAAAAATTTCTTTGTTACTGGACTGTCAATGGTAACGGTAATGCACGATAGATACATATTACGTTCGAAAAATAAAATGAGCAGGTGCCAAAAAACAAAAAATCACCTGTTATCACAGAAAAAACCCGCAGCACAATTACACACACAACCATTATGCACACCAGCCAGAACACACCCACACAAAGAATGAGGTTGTTAGATTTCCCGTACTGTATGATAGTGGCAGAAAACCGCACAACACATCGAAAACTCAAACGCACAACAAATTTGTCCACTACCATACATGGTCGGAAAATAGTGAGCGGCGGCAGAAGTCGCTTCCCACCACAGAAAAAAATGCGAAAAAAAAAAACACTCACACCAAGGTCATACAATCCCAGAGGTGGATTTCCAAGGTCTCCATGTACCTCATGAAAACTTGAAATGTGCCACTGGTGGTACATGTACCACCAGTCGGGAACCCCCACTCTAGACCATCCAGAAGACCTCACGACAAACACTACAAGCTGTGAAAAGATCAACATGAGGTTGACCGTGCACATCAGCAAAACCTACTGTGGTTGCTCTTGC
>NW_028225131.1:0-175000 GCF_056783735.1 Eptatretus burgeri | reverse complement strand
AAGATGGCGCTCGTACTCCTATCGGCACCACTCGCGCATGCCACGTGGCAAGAGGGCGGCGACGTACTCCTTTTGTCGGCAACGCTCACGCACCAGCCTTGGTGCATCCAGCCACTGTAAGGTCGATGGCACAAGAGCGAAAGATCTATGGTGTGTTCCAGCTGGCTCCCCACAAGGTCCAGTTTGCAAATGCAGGCCTGGCCTGTACACCAGACTAGGCCAAATCTGGGTGTTGGACTCTGCAGGTGGATCGATGGGATGAAAAGACGTATCGAGCCGTGGAGGGGGTCAGGACAGTCAGAGGCCCCGTAGCTGGACTCAGGATGAACCTGGGAATGACCTGCATGCTGGGTCCATGGCCAATGAGGCAGGCCGACCAAACCACTCCTCATAATGCAGATCACCAACCGATACAGCAGCCAGTTCCTCTCTTGCCGTTTTGGGGCAGGCTTTTTCGACCACTTCCGGGGACACGTGATTGGTCCATCGTTCGAGTTTGCAGCAGCTCCGCCAATGGGTTGCTGACACGTCTTGTTGACTGACTGTCAGGGCGCTGGGTGGGGCAAGTTGGGAGGAGGGGGTAAGGAAAAAGAAGAAAGGCACCTCTCGGTACACCACCTCTGTATGAACACTGGACAGCCTGCTACATCTCCCGAAACACATGTAACGTCCGATTACCAAACAACCTGGCTAAACATGCATTTAAGGGGGGATCTGGGCTAATCCTATATTTAGTAACCCACGAAGGGCCCATTTCCGCAACAATATATCCGTATGACTATATGGATTCATTTGAGAAGTTGAAAGAAACACAACTTCATTCAAGGGAAAGTTTATATGGAAAGTTAAATAAAACTCATATTTCTAATAGAGATTATACACAAGCTAAAAAGGTTTGGGAGAAGTTTAATATAAAGAATCTTGGAGAATATCATGATTTGTATCTTAAAACTGATGTATTGTTATTGGTTGATGTGTTTGAAACTTTTATAACAGTCTGTCATAATAAAAATTCTTGTGGATTTGACCCCGTTCACGATTACACAGCCCCGGGCTTGTCTTGGAGTTCTATGTTAAAAATGACAAAACAAAATTTGGAATTAATCAGTGATATAGATATGCTTTTAATGAGAGAGAAGGCTAAAGAGGAGGAATATCTCAAGTATGTTCCAAGAGATATGCTAAACCAAATAACAAATATCTTCCTGATTATAATAAGAATGAGGACAACTCTTACCTGATGTATTATGATGCAAACAATTTGTATGGGTTGGCTTTGTCTCAATCTTTACCTGATGGAAAACTTAAATGGGTTAAAGAAAAACATTATGAAAAAGTTTTACTTGACATTGTTATCTCCTCTCAAAAAGAATTGGATGAAGCTGAAGTTGGATATTATTTTGAGGTTGATTTAAAATATCCAGAAGAACTTCATAACAAACATAAAGACCTACCTTTATGCCCCTGGTAAAGAAAGTCCAAGAAAAGAATGGTTAAGTGATTACCAACAGTCATTTAATATAAAAGGTAAATCTCCAGAAAAACTACTTTCAACATGAAATGATAAAGAAAGTTATGTTTTACATCAAAGGAACCTGAGACAATATTTATCTGCTGGGTTGAGAGTGAGAAAAATTCATGGAATTTTGAAATTTAAACAAAGTCCATGGTTAAAGAAATATATTGATTTTAATACAAAAAGGAGAACAGAAGCAAAAACAGATTTTGAGAAGGACTTTTATCAATTAATGAATATTGCTGTATTTGGAAAGACTATGGAAAATGTTAGGAATTGACAAAACATAACTTTCTACATCTCGGAAACAGGCTTCAAAGTTAATTAATAGACCAAGTTTTGAACGAGCGGAGGTGTTTTCAGAGAACTTTTGTGCGATTCATTTGAAAAAAGAGAGGATTGAAATGGATAAACCTATTTAAATAGGAACATGAATTCTTGACTTGTCAAAGTCGTTAATGTATGACGATTACTATAATAATTTAAAATTAAAGAAAAGGATAATGTGTCATTGTTAAAAATGGATACAGATAGTTTTATCCATCTATAATTCCAGCAATGTGTGTGTGTGTGTGTGTGTGTGTGTGTGTGTGTGTGTGTGTGTGTGTGTGTGTGTGTGTATGTGTGTGTGTCTGTGACCGCTGTTTCTCGACAACCACTGGTCCGATCGATTTGAAACTTGCCAGATATAATGCTGGCGACCTGAGGATGTGCCTTTTCAAGGTTTGATATTCATCAGACAAGTGCTTCCCAAGTTATGGCCATTTATTTACCAAACTAATGACAAGACACGTTGTTGCGCGGGCGTGGCCGAAGGGGAAGGGAAGCTCCGCCGCGTTCGCCATTGCAGGTTACAACGTACGGGCTTCCGGAGAGTGATGACTTCGTGTATTCTAATAATTTCTCGATTTCTTATGCGCATTTATAGATAAACACAATGCCCCAAGTTATGATCGTTTTCATATTAGACGGTGCATAAATTTCGGTAACATCAGAGTGCTGGTGTGCTCTGAACCAGGAAGTAATTTTTTCTCTCTCTTCTCTTGTCTTTTTGTTTTTCCTTGCGATGACATTGCGAAAAAGCAAAATACGTTGGCACTAATTGAATATTTGGGCATTAAAACGAAATTGCGAATAATCGTAACTGCGAATAATATTCCAACTTCCGGGCCACGCACATACGGGCACGCGAGGGCGAAGAAACGGCCTGTGTGGTTGTTGTTTGTTGCTCCCGGTTTGAATATTAATTAATTAATTGATTAAATTTTTACGGGCACGTACTAGTTTTAGAAATTAAGACAAGTGATGTATATGAGGATATGATTGATAATATTGATATGTATGATACAAGTAATTATTAGTCTGATAGTATGTTGTTTTCATCAAATAATAAAAAGGTTATTGGTAAGTTTAAGGATGAGTTGGGTGGAAAGGTCATGAGTGAATTTGTGGGTTTGAGATCAAAGTCTTATGCTTTTACATATATTGATAATATTAACATTGAAAGGTGTGATAAGAAGCTAAAGGGAATAAGGAAAAATACAATCAAGGAAACAATAAACTATAAACATTATTTCAACTGTTTAACCTTAAAGAAGGAAGAGTACAGAAAAATGAATACAAAAAGAAGTTATAAACACCAATTATATTGTTGCGAATTCTGGCCCGTCCGGTGTGCGATCGGCCGCTTGACTCGAATGGCGACCGCGTCGCCCACCGGAACGGACAATTCAGTCGTGACCCTCTCGGAACAACGCCGGGAGCGAGTTACGGGTGGGGGTTTAACCTCACCACAACTCAGTCCGCATTCTACCCGCGCGAAATAGGGTCCGATCGCCGAATGGTCGATTTACCTCAGTACCCGCGCGGATAGCGTACCGAGGAGTTGTACCACGCCACAAGTCGACTCCGGACACGAACCGCTTAAGCGGCTCGTTCCGTACTATAGGGATAACCGAGCGGAGTTATCGTCGACCTTGACGGTTCAGATTATTTACCAGGTGTTTTAAACCCACTATTAATCCCTTACGTGATGCAAGATGGAGATTCAAACAAAGGAAAGGACGCAGCGAAACGGGGAACAATTGGACCAGCACATTTATTCCGCGCCACACGGCAGCACGGAAGGCATGTATATCATAGTCAAGCAAGAAAACACAATAAAAGCAAGCAAAGAGACACACGCAGATCTACGACCGAATAATGCAATTCACACGGCAACACGTATAACAGTTCTACTTCACCAGACTGGCGCCACACACACACGTTTACACAGAACTCAAAAGAAATGGAAGTCGCGACTTCCCTGAGCGTGTTGAGTCCTTGGCGACCGTAACTCCGAGTCCCTCCGGCGTTGTCCACTGGGCTCGTGCCTCGCGTCTGCCGTCCGCCCGACAGGAACGAACGAACAGAACCTCAACCTCTTCCTCCGAACGAATGAACCAAGAGCAAGGACTCCCCAACAACGCTCGACAATTCTCCTCAGGGAAAAGGGAACTGGGACAAGGGAACAACCACCCTTCCACTCTTCACGCCCACGCCTTTTGTAGGGTCGGGCTCCGCCCTTCGCTCCGCCCCATTTCTGGCTCCACCTCCCTTCTGGAAGCTTCCCAAAAAGGGGCGTGCCCTCTCGTTCCCCCCTCCCCACGCCGTGCGGGAGACGAGGAAAGTCAGTTTTGGCTCGGGGCCAGGGAATTATTCCCCCAAAATCAGGCCCCCACCTTTTTCACCTTTGACCTCTGGCTCAAATCGCACCTCCCTCATGCCAAAGCGTGGGAAAAGCAGGAGGGAAAATCTGGCGGGAGATATTTAAGCGGGAGTTTTGGGCGGGAGATGCCCCTTCGCACCCTTGTTGTTGCTGCCACTCCACTCCTTTCTTCCGTCCCACGGAGATCGTGACCTCACGGTGCTCGTTGAATGGCGAGTGGCGAAGATTGTGGTGGCGTAGTTGTGGAAGGTGGCGTCGTGGTGTGAATGGCGTGATTGTTGGCGTGTAGTGAATGGCGTGATCGTTGAGATGTTGGTTGTGGCGATATTCGTTGTTGTTCTTGCACCAAAATAACGACAGCAAAAGAAAAACGGCTAACTGAAGAATCGCAGCCCGAATGGATCACATATATTCCCTCTAAACAACGGGTTTGGGCGAACTTCACATGAACTTAACGATATATCTCACCTGAGGACCCTTTATGGTGTAATGCGAATTTCCACAGCCGTAACAATATACAGAAGAGATAAATAAGAAAGCATTAGGAACTTTTGATGATAAAAGATATATTTTAGAGAATGGAATCAAGAGTGTCCCTTATGGTTATAAGCATAAGTGTTCAGGGGCGTCTTTTTACTGATTTATCTTATATATTATTTCCGAGTTTGTGGTTTCGTGTCGCGCTATCTTCGACTTTGTTCTGCGCTCGAGTAACGTGATATTCGGCTTGCATTATCTCAAAGACCATATGAGGTGCATGGTATGAAAAAAAGTAAATAAAATGGTTCTGTAACAGTGAAATCGTATTCCACTTACTGCATGAAAGTAAAATTACTACTGATATTCTGCATCAGTTCCTTTCTCAAACACACCCACCCCAACATGTCGAGCAGAGCACGGGTTATGCTAGTAAATGATAGAACCAAGCAATAACCAAACCAAAGAGTGGAGATGTAATCAGCCTTGGTATTTAAATGAGAAACATAACGAATGTGAGAAATATCAAATAAGTCTTTGTGAAGAAATAACCGGGGTAAAAGTAAATAAAACAAATAAGCGGATAAATTAAATTACAAATAAGTTCTACGATGTCAAGGAAAAAATTAATATCCTTGAATGGAGTGAAAACTTTGATGGTTATCAATTGAACAATGGAAAAACAATTTACTACAATCTCAAAATGATATATGGATCAGGAGGTGGTCAAACAAGAGCATTGAGAGAAGTTTATCATTTTATTTCTGCTCAACAAAGACATATAAACCAAGAACTAAGTTCTGAAATAATATTTGTGAATATACTCGATGGTGATAAATGTCATCTTAAAATTAATTTATTACCTCGAGAAGAACATGGACAAATTAATATTCGTTGGATCACTCTTTGAGTGGAATGAAAATATAAAAGGAAATCAGTAAGTCTCAATTTAACATGTGCTCAATGGGGAAGAGATCGGTCTCCTCTTTTGATGTGATAGGCCGAGAGTCGGGGTGGGGGGGGAGAAAATCATTCTCCTATTTTGTTTATTTGTACCTTGAGACAGTCTCAATTTTACATGAGCTTGTATGGGAGGGGAGAAAATCATTGTCCTGTTTTAAACTAATAAGCCTTGAGTCAGCGTTTCCCCTATATATTTCTATCGGGGGGGGGGGGGAGGGGTGAATTAGTGTCCTGTTTGGGGTTTTTCCGGGGTTAATTCAGAGAGTTTTACCCCTTTTCTGCATTCATTTGCATGGATGCCTTAGAAGCCCCATTTATCCTCGACTCACATCGAACACATTGGACAAATACAACAGTTCAGGAAAGGAAAGAGAAATGCAAAACTGAAAAAGAGAGTTCCAAAAATGAAAAAAATAAAAAAAACCCGTATCTTGCCAAAAGGTGACCACGTGTGACTTCTTTAAGGTCACACTGAGGTGAACAGAGCTGCTATCCACCAGGAGCGACTCCTTGAGGAATATCTGCCGACGAGAGATTCCGATGAGAATCGTTCTACAGAGTAACCATGAAAAATATGCTTTTGCCTCATAACGTCACCAAATGACGTCATAATGTCTCAAGCTTGACATGTCCAGAAAGCACTCATCGAGGTGTTCAATTTGAGGTCCTTCACGATATGGTTCTGAAAACTTGAAAATTTGACCTTGGGGTCAAATATGTTTGAGCTGAGGCGCTAACCATGAAGGTCAATGCCAATCGCCACCAAAAATTAATCAGCTGAGCGTCAGACCATGAACTATATTCCCATGAAGTTTGAAGACGATCCGATCAAAATTACTCAAAAATAAGGGTTTCGTCGACTCCCCTGATTTGCGACAAAGTGACCTTGACCTTTGACTTTGACCTTCAAAATTTTATGCGCTGAAAGGGACCTCTTTCGGCCTCTGATATGCAAAGTTACAAAAATTTCCAATGATAACTGTGCTCTGCAGAATTTTTTTTTCGTGATGACAGACAAACAAACAAACAAAAAAAACATACAGACTGACTCACATATCTTGCAAAAATTTCGTTTTGGCAAGATAAAAAGATACAGTGGGGAGAACAAGTATTTGATACACTGCCGATTTTGCAGGTTTTCCCACTTACAAAGCACGTAGAGGTCTGTAATTTTTATTATAGGTACACGTCAACTGTGAAAGACGGAATCTAAAACAAAAATCCTGAAAATCACATTGTATGATTTTAAAATAATTAATTTGCATTTTATTGCATGAAATAAGTATTTATACATCAGAAAAACAGAACTTAATATTTGGTACAGAAACCTTTGTTTGCAATTACAGAGATCAGACGTTTCCTGTAGTTCTTAACCAGGTTTGCACAGACAAGAGCAGGGATTTTGGTCCACTCCTCCATGCAGATCTTCTCCAGATCCTTCAGGTTTTGGGGCTGTCGTTGGGCAACACAGACTTTCAGCTCCCTCCAAAGATTTTCTAATGGGTTCAGGTCTGGAGACTGGCGAGGCCACTCCAGGACCTTGAGATGCTTCTTACGGAGCCACTCCTTAGTTGCCCTGGCTGTGTGTTTCGGGTCGTTGTCATGCTGGAAGATGCAGCCACGCCCCATCTTCAATGCTCTTGTTGAGGGAAGGAGGTTGTTGGCCAAGATCTCGCGATACATGGCCCCATCCATCCTCCCCTCAATACGGTGCAGTCGTCCTGTCCCCTTTGCAGAAAAGCATCCCCAAAGAATGATGTTTCCATCCTCCATCCTTCATGGTTGGGATGGTGTTCTTGGGGTTGTACTCATCCTTCTTCTTCATCCAAACATGGCGAGTGGAGTTTAAACCAAAAAGCTCTATTTTGGTTTCATCAGACCACATGACCTTCTCCCATTCCTCATCTGGATCATCCGGATGGTCATTGGCAAACTTCAGACGGGCCTGGACATGCGCTGGCTTGAGCAGAGGGACCTTGCGTGCGCTGCAGGATTTTAATCCATGAGGGCGTAGTGTGTTACTTATGGTTTTCTTTGATACTGTGGTCCCAGCTCTCTTCAGGTCATTGACCAGGTCCTGCCGTGTAGTTCTGGGCTGATCCCTCACCTTTCTCATGATCATTGAGGCTCCACGAGGTGAGATCTTGCATGGAGCCCCAGACCGAGGGAGATTGACTGTTATCTTGAACTTCTTCCATTTTCTAATAATTGTGCCAACAGTTGTTGCCTTCTCACCAAGCTGCTTGCCTATTGTCCTGTAGCCCATCCCAACCTTGTGAAAGTCTACAATTTTGTCCCTGATGTCCTTAGACAGCTCTCTGGTTTGCCCATTGTGGAGAGGTTGGAGTCTGATTGATTGAGTGTGGACAGCTGTCTTCTATGCAGATAACGAGTTCAAACAGGTGCAGTTAATACAGGTAATGAGTGGAGAATGGGAGGGCTTCTTAAAGACAAAACTAACAGGTCTGTGAGAGCCGGAATTCTTACTGGTTGGTAGGTGATCAAAACTTATTTCATGCAATAAAATGCAAATTAATTATTTTAAAATCATACAATGTGATTTTCAGGATTTTTGATTTAGATTCCGTCTTTCACAGTTTAAGTGTACCTGTGATAAAAACTACAGACCTCTCCGTGCTTTGTAAGTGGGAAAATCTGCAAAATCGGCAGTGTATCAAATACTTGTTCTCCCCACTGTACAAGCTGACTAACATATCTTGCAAAAACTTCGTTTTGGCAAGATAACAAATATAAAATTGGAGACCAAGACCTTGAGTGCTTGGGTGTTGAAAACAAACTCAATCTGGAAATGATAGCAAGAAAGGTAAAAAATAAATGAAAAAGTCACACCACCGTATGAGGAAGCAAACAACAGGAGAAAACAAAACCACATGTTTGAGAGTAAACCTGAAGAGATTCTTCCACGAATTAGGGAAAGAAAAGCAGAATGTGTCAACTCCCCCTGAAAAAGAAAAGATGGGGAAACATTCTGGGAAGGAATTCTTGGAGATCGAAAGGAACATAACAAGGAAGCAGAATGTATTGTGGACTTGGAAAAGAAGAAGCACCATGAAGGTGGAGGAAATGTCCCCAGTGATGATTGATGAATAAATAAATAATAAAAAACAACTTCAAAAAATGCCACCAAACTTTAAAATCCAGGCCCAGATGGAATTCCAAACTTCTGGCTGAAACATCTTGATGCTCTCCACAATCACGACACCAGGACATTCAAACAACTGATCCAAGAGGAAATGGAAGTGCATGAGTGGTTCGTAGAAGGAAACACATTTCTCATCTAAAAATCTGAAGAAACCCAACTTCCTCACAAATACCAGCCAATAATATGTCGACTAACAACATACAAACTTTGAACAGGAATCATGACAGAAATGATGTTCCATCACCGAACCCAATAAGGAGGTTTGGAGGGAGAACAAAAGGGCCACCACCCACTACTGAACAAGGCTGTCTTTGAAAATTTCAAAATTCGAAGAACCAAATTGTCCACCATCTGGATGGACTATAAGGAAGCTTTTGACAGTGTTCCACATTCAAGGATGATAAAATGCATGTAATATTACAAAATCAATCCCCAAGTTATCAAACTGATTGAAAAAGCAATGGAACTCTGGAAAACCACGTTTTCCAGGGTGGGGGGGAGAGGACACAATTACAACAGGATGGAGGTACAATGGAGGGTCACTTGGATTAAGAATGGGTATGGGGAAGAATGAGATCACAGGGGGTGGGTGGACAAAAGGCGAACAAGCTGAATGCAAGGTCAAACAAAGCAAGACGGGGAAAGGAAAACTGGAGATGGCATAAGAAAAGGATGGTAAGGGATAACGGGGGAAGGCACATTCATCTGGAAAGGAAGAGGTTGGTTTGTGGAGGGCTTTTATTTTGGGGAGGCCTTGGGGAGGAAAGAAAGGCTTGGAGAGTGGAGAAAATATCATGACTCACGAGTGTGGATTGGGGGGGGGGTGTTGGTGAATAGCCATTTTGAAGACGGAAGAGCCAGATTGAAGTCTGAGGAAGTTGGTTCCACAGGCTGGAGAAAGGAGTAACAAATGAGTGGAGGTGAGCAAAGAACTTGGATTTTGGGAGTTTCAACAGAAGTTGGTTACTGGAAAACCGAGAAAGCCATTTGGAGCAAAATTCCGGGATGGGTGTGCAGAGCAAAGCAGAGGGGTGCAGGACCAGAAATGAACCTGGAGAAGACAGAGAGACCACCGGTGTGAGAGTAAGAGAACCACAGACTCAGCTTCATCGCTGGAGATTCCAATGATTGTGATGGACTTGGTTTCTATGGCATGAAGAAGTGCAAGGTGAAGCAGGGCTGCCAAAATTTGATGAATCACTTCTACTTTTCACATTATGATGTCATTGTTTGTGTCAAATCATTTGTAAAATTATTGTAAAGACAAAACGTATGACAGAGAAGTACATTAGATGCGGAACATGTCATCGTGCTGGGAAAGAAAATCGAAGACCAAACAATCAAATCAAGCCGAGAAGTACAAACACCGAAAATGAGGAATCCCATGGAAAATCCTGAACACTATAACGACGACTACTACGACTACATCTAGCACTGCTGCACACCAGGTCAGGCCAGATTAGATATGTGACTTGCTTGTATCTTGTAAACATGAACGAACCTGTTCCATGGTCGGGTTGTTGGCGACTAAACCGTCTCCCCCACCAGGTTTTTTGGTGAGGAGGGTGTTTGGATATGGACACCCAGCAGAATTGAAAACAAAACCTGTCAAAGGGCGGAGGAGCTCCTTGTGAGCCAACGGCCATCCATATCTAGTGCCCAACTGTGTCTGCAGACGTCCTCCTGCAATTGGGTTACTTCTTATTCGGAGGTTGGTGGCAGGATTTGCACTCCGGCCACCGTAAAACGCTTCAATCCGCAAAACACAAAAACCCAAAGAGATCTGAAAACCCACTCCGTGGGAGTACCTCCTGTGTCGCTTCCCTTCGCAGGACAGCTCTCTGGAAGACGGGATTGGGGTAAAGCCTTCGGGACCCCCAATATTTGATGATAGGAGGGAAACCACGGGGAAACATTCCCGGGTCAGATTAACTGATATTTAATTTCAGGTTATAAGGCATCAAAAGGTGAAAATTTTGAAAGGGGGTGTAGACTTTCCACAGACACTGTACTATGACTCGTTCTCCATCCCAGTAAACACGATGTCCTCCAAACTACTGTAAAGTGCCTTCTTTGTCTCTCCCCAAATCTTTTTACAATCTTCCTGCTCTTTTGTCGTTCTCCCAGTTGACAGTATACATTTGTTGATGTATCTTTTTGTATTTTAAATTTCTCTTCTTTACAATCGATGGCGCTGGATTTGCTGCTTTTTACAATCCCATGTGTGGCATCTTATACTCACACCTGTTCATGCAAATTTTTTGCTTTTATTTATTCTTTGATGTCTTGATGTAGATGATGGATTAATTATTAAACACTTTGTTTCACACAGAACAATTGAAGCGTTTCTCTCCAGTGTGTATTCTTTGATGTTTATGAAAGTTAGATAAATGACTGAACGCTTTGTGACACACAGAACAATTGTAAGGTTTCTCCCCAGTGTGTATTCTTTGATGTGCTGATAGAGTTGATGGATTGATGAAGGTCTTGTTGCACACAGAACACTTGTAGGGTTTATCTCCGGTGTGTATTCTTTGATGAGTGTGTAAGTTCGATGATTGACTAAACGCTTTGTGACACACAGAACAATTGTAAGGTTTCTCCCCAGTGTGTATTCTTTGATGTGCTGACAGAGTTGATGGATTGATGAAGGTCTTGTTGCACACAGAACACTTGTAGGGTTTATCTCCGGTGTGTATTCTTTGATGAGTGTGTAAGTTCGATGCTTGATTAAATGCCTTGTGACACACAGAACAATTGTAGGGTTTCTCTCCCGTGTGTATTCTTTGATGTCTCGATAAAGTTGTTGAACGAGTAAAGGTCTTGTAACACACAGAACAATTGTTGGGTTTCTCTCTGGTGTGTATTCTTTGATGAGTATGTAAGTTCGATGCTTGATTAAACGCTTTGTTACACACAGAACACTTGTAAGGTTTCTCTCCTGTGTGTATTCTTTGATGTCTCGATGCAGTTGATGGACAAGCAAAGACCTTGTTACACACAGAACAATTGAAGGGTTTCTCTTCAGTGTGCATCCTTTGATGTGTATATAAGTTTGATACTTGATTGAACGCTTTGTTACACACAGAACACTTGTAAGGTTTCTCTCCTGTGTGTATATTTTGATGTGCCGATACAGATGATGAACGAGAAAAGCCCTTGTTGCACACAGAACAATTGGAGGGTTTCTTCCTGGTGTGCAATATCTGGTGTTCATGTAAGTGTGATGACTGATTAAACGCTTTGTTGCAAACAGAACACTTGTGGGATTTCTCACTGGTGTGAAACGTTTGATGTGTCAACAGACATGAAGAAGAAGCAAATCCCTTATGACAGACAGTGCACCTGTGTGACGTCTCACCTGTGCATATTTCAACACATCCTTTTAAACACGATGAGGAGGTGAAGTCTTTGTTTGTAACAGCAAAATTGTTTGTCTTCTCAGCTCTTTGGCTCTCCTTCTGCAAGACATTGATCCACCTGTCGCAGTTGTTTGTAGACAAACCCCTAAACTTGTCAACTTCCTGACAAAAAGTCTCTGTCAGGTGATGATCGAAAGAAACTTCTTTGTCCAATGACGAGGAACAGTTGACACGTGAAGATGTTTCAAATTTTTTCTCTGCAAATTAACAATGGAGCAAAAACATCAATAAATCACTTTTACAACTTGAACAGCACTTGTAGAGCACATTGTCTCACCTTGCACGTTCATTCTGACCAAAATTACCATTATTAACGGATCACCCCACTATTATGTCCACAACTATCATGGCCCACATGCTCGTATCATCCATGCACCCGATTACAACACATTGATTCTTGGAATGGGAAATTTACGTCAAAAAATTAATTATTCACTCACGTCTGGTCAAAGAACAGATAAATGAAGTTTCAGATTTTTCAGAGGATTTCAATTCAAGCAATGATGGCTGGAAGAAAACTTCACTGATGACGTCATCATTATCACGCGATATACCCCATGGGGAGTTGATGACAAATGCAAAGTTTCAATTTTTTTTCATTGAGTGGTTTCAGAGAAAGTGATATGCAAATGTTCCCTGTAATTCAATATGGCTGCCATACAATGTGACATATGACGACAATGTTAACAGCAAAAACATTCTCCATCGGGAGTTCCTCCTATGTTGAAAATTTTGCATCGATCGGACAAGCGGAAAGAGAGAAAAGAATTATTAAAGTGAAAATATGAAGACATGCGCACGTAGACGGACAGACACAAACACACACAGACACACCGATCACATTGGACAAATACAACAGTTCACGAAAGGAGACACCCAAAACGAAAAAAGAGAATTCAAAATGTAAAAAACAAATTTAAAATTGGAGACAAAGACCTCGAATGCTTGGGTGTTGAAAACAAACTCAATCTGGAAATGATAGCAAGAAAGATAAATAAATAAATAAAAACACCACCAGATGAGGAAGCAAACCACAGGAGAAAACAAAACCACATGTTTGAGAGTAACCCGAAGAGAATCTTCCACGAATTAGGGAAACAAAAGCAGAATGTGTCAACTTCCCTTGAAAAAGAAAATATGCGGAAACATTCTGGGAAGGAATTCGTGGAGATCGAAAGGAACCTTACAAGGAAGCAGAATGGATTGTGGACTTGGAAAAAAAGAAGCACCATGTGGGTGAAAGGAATTCCCCCCCCCCCCCCAGTGATCATTGATGAAGAAATAAAGAATTAAAAACAACTTCAAAAAATGCCACTAAACTTTAAAATCCAGGCCCTGATGGAATTCCAAATTTCTGGTTGAAACAACTTGATGCTCTCCACAATCACGACACCAGGACATACAAACAACTGATCCAAGAGGAAAGGGAAGTGCATGAGTGGTTTGCAGAAGGAAACACATTTCTCATCTGAAAATCTGAAGAAACCTAACTTCCTCACAAATACCGGACAATAACATGTCTACTAACAACATCTAACCCCCGTTGATCCACCCCAACCAAACCCACCTCCTTCAACTTCTCTGTTTTCCTTCCTGAAAGTCCCTGTAGTACCGTCTTGTTTACCCCATCCCATCCCTCTCACTTCCACATGTATCCTCTTGTCTTTATTCTTGTCTATTTTGTGCTTCCCCCTCCCTCCCTTCTTGTCTCCTGCCTTGTGATATGTTTCTGTGTATTAGCTATTACACAAGCCTAGACTTGGTATGCAAAAAACAAATAAAAAGTGCCCCAGTTCCTGATGATGAGAAACATCCCCATAACATGATGCTGTTATGGTGATGATGCATAACATAACCAGGCTACGCAGTTGGTATGGTGTCCTTTGACTAATGCGCTTTGTTGGGTTTGCACCAAATGTTGCGTTTAGCATTTTTCCATGAAGTTCCATCAGACCACAAAACTTTTTTTCCACATGGCTTCAGAATCTCTCGAGTGTTATTTTTGTGCACATCAAACAGGACTCAAGGTGGACTTTTTGTGTAATGACTTCCTTCTTCCCACCTGACCGGAGAGCCCACACTTGTGGAGTGCTTGAGATATTGTTGTCACAAGCAAACCAGTGATCAGTCCTTGCAATGAAGGCCTGCAGCTCTTTCAATGTTGCCGTTGGCCTCTTGGTGGCCTCTGATCAGTCTTCTTGCTTGGTCATCCAGTTTGGTGGGACGGCCTGATCTCGGCAGGGTCTTGGTGGTACCATACGCTTTCCATTTCTTAATATTGATTGTCTTGACTGTGCTCTAAGGAATATTCAAAGGCCTTTGAAATATTTTTATACCCATCCCCTGATCTGTGCCTTTCCATAACTTCACCCCAGAGGTCTTTTGAAAGCTACTCGGTGGTCATGATTGAGCATTTGTTGTGAAATGCACGACCCAGCAGCGGAAACCCACAGGAACGGCTGATTTCATTGCAACAGAAACACTGCAATTTAAACAGGTGGAGGTCAATTCACCTGGTGTGTGATTTTGAAGGTGATTGGTTCCACGTGAGCGAGTTTACAATTGCCATTATAATGGGAGTGGACACTTATCCGACCAAGATATTCTAGTTTTGTGTTTTTAATCAAATTTTTTTAAATTTGAATAATTTCATTTTCACATGGAAGTTGTGGGTTACGATGTGTGTAAAAAGTCTGATTTAATGATATTTGATTTCAGGCTATAAGGCATCAAAAGGTGAAAATTTTGAAAGGGGGTGTAGACTTTCTGGAGACAATGTACTCTGACTCGTTCTCCATCCCAGGAAACACGATGTCGTCCAAGCCACTGTAAAGTGCCTTCTTTGTCTCTCCCCAGATCTTTTTACAATCTTCCTGCTCTTTTGTCGTTCTCCCAGTTGACAGTATATATTTGTTGATGTATCTTTTTGTATTTTAAATTTCTCTTCTTTGTAATCGATGGCGCTGGATTTGCTACTTTTTACAATCCCATGTGTGGCATCTTATACTCACACCTGTTCATGTTAATTTTTTTGCTTTTATTTATTCTTTGATGTCTTGATGGAGATGATGGATTATTAAACACTTTGTTGCACACAGAATAAAACAATTGTAGGATTTCTCTCCAGTGTGCATCCTTTGATGTGCTGATAGAGTTGATGACTGATTAAATGAAGGTCTTGTTGCAAACAGAACAATTGTAGGGTTTCTCTCCGGTGTGTATTCTTTGATGTCTATGGAAGTTCGATGACTGATAAAATGCTTTATTACATTCAGATCAATTGTAGGGTTTCTCTCCGGTGTGTATTCTTTGATGGTTATAAAAGTTAGATAATTTATTGAACGCTTTGTTACACACAGAACACTTGTAAGGTTTATTTCCGGTGTGCATCCTTTGATGTGTCGATGCATTTGATTGATGATTAAGCATTTTGTGGCACACAGAACAATTGTAAGGTTTCTCTCTAGTGTGTATTCTTTGATGTCAATATACAGATGATGAACTAGAGGGGGAGCACTCGGGAGAGTGCAAAACCTCCGCCGCCAATACTGCTGGGTCACTCAAGTGAACCTTATATCTTATTCATTAAATATGATGTCAACAGTGCTGACAGAGTAATAGTTCTTTTCTACAACATTTTTTTTTTTGGGGGGGGGGGGTGGAAATCACTTAAAACATGCAGAAATGTAAAAACAAAAAACAAAATTTCTCTCACAACTTTTTTTTGGGGGGGAGGACCAATTCCAAAATTTAATGGCATGATCATAACTAACCCCCCCACCAAGTTTCGTCGAAATCCGTCAAAGAGTTTTTCCGTAATACTGTTCACAAACAAACAAACAAATAAAAACAATGTCACCCGCAGGGTGACCCGTATCTTGCCAAAAGGTGACCACGTAAGGTCACTCTGAGGTGAAGAGAGCTGCTATCCACCAGGAGCGACTCCTTGAGGAATATCTGCCTACGAGAGATTCCGATTAGAATCGTTCTACAGAGTAACCATGAAAATATGCGTTTGCCTCATAACGTCACCAAATGACGTCATAATGTCTCAAGCTTGACATATCTCGAAAGCACTCATCGAGGTGTTCAATTTGAGGTACTACACGATATGGTTCCTAAAACTTGAAAATTTGACCATGGGGTCAAATATGCTTGACCTTCGGCGCTAACCATGAAGGTCAAGGCCAATCGCCACCAAAAATGAATCAGCTGAGCGCCAGGCCATGAACTATATTCCCATGAAGTTTGAAGACGATCCGATCAAAATTACTTAAAAAATAAGGGTTTCGTCGAATCCCGTGATTTGTGACAAAGTGACCTTGACCTTCCAAAATTTAATGTGCACTGAAAGGACCTCTATAGGCCTCTGATATGCAAAGTTACAAACCAAGTTTCCAATGATAACTGTGCTCTGCAAAGAGTGATTCCGTAATACGTGATTACAGACCAAAAAAAAAACAAAAAAAAAAAACATATGAAGGTCAAGGCCAATCGCCACCAAATATTAATCAGCTGAGCCAGAAGATGACCCATGAAGTTTGAAGACGATCATTAAAATTACTCAAAAAATAAGGGTTTCGTCGACTCTCTGATTTGCGCCAAAGTGACACCTTTGACTGACCTTCAAAATTTTGTGCACTGAACAGGGACCTGCTATCCTCTGATATGCCAGGAGCGACCTTTCCAATGAATATCTGTGCTCTGCAGAGATTTATATGTGATTACAGACCAAAAAAACAAAAAAAACATATGAAGGTCAAGGCCAATCGCCACCAAAATTAATCAGCTGCGCCAGAAGATGAACTATATTCCCATGAAGTTTGACGATCCGATTAAAATGTACTCAAAAAATAAGCTTGTCGACATATCTCGAAAGCACTCATCGACTTTGGTTGACCTTCAATTTGAGGTGCACTACACGATATGGTTCCTAAAACTTACAAAAATTTCCAATGACCTTGGGGCTCAAATGATTTATACGTGGTTAGAGAAAAAAAAAAAAAACAAAAAAAAAACATATGAAGGTCAAGGCCAATCGCCACCAAATATTAATCAGCTGAGCGCCAGAAGATGAACTATATTCCCATGAAGTTTGAAGACGATCCGATCAAAATTACTCAAAAAATAAGGGTTTCGTCGAATCCCGTGATTTGTGACAAAGTGACCTTGACCTTTGACCTTGACCTTCAAAATTTTATGCGCTGAAAGGGACCTCTATAGGCCTCTGATATGCGAAGTTACAAAAATTTCCAATGATAACTGTGCTCTGCAGAGTGATTTATACGTGATTACAGACCAAAAAAAAAAACAAAAAAAAAACATATGAAGGTCAAGGCCAATCGCCACCAAAAATTAATCAGCTGAGCGCCAGAAGATGAACTATATTCCCATGAAGTTTGAAGACGATCCGATTAAAATTACTCAAAAAATAAGGGTTTCGTCGACTCCCCTGATTTGCGCCAAAGTGACCTTGACCTTTGACCTTGACCTTCAAAATTTTATGCACTGAAAGGGACCTCTATAGGCCTCTGATATGCGAAGTTACAAAAATTTCCAATGATAACTGTGCTCTGCAGAGTGATTTATACGTGATTACAGACAAAATAAATAAATAAAAACATACAAGCTGACTAACATATCTTGCAAAAACTTCGTTTTGGCAAGATAGCAAACAAACAGAAAGGGGTGAAAACATTAACCTCCGATCTTCGATGGCGGAGGTTAATGAGTGAAGGCCTTGTAACACACAGAACAATTGTAGGGTTTCTTCCTGTTGTGCAATATCTGGTGCTCATGTAAGTGTGATGACCGATTAAACGCTTTGTTGCAAACAAAACACTTGTGGGGTTTCTCCCCCCCAATGAGTTTTTTGATGACGATATAAATTTGATGAAGAACAGAAAGCCTTCCGGCATTGTGAACACTTGTAGGATTTCTCACCGATGTGTCAACAGATATGAAGACGAAGAAGCAAATCTCTTCTGATACGCAGTGCACCTGTGTGACGTCTCACCTGTGCATATTTCAACACATCCTTTTAAACACGATGAGGAGGTGAAGTCTTTGTTGGTTACAGCAAAATTGTTTGTCTTGTCACTTCTTTGGCTCTCCTGTTGCAAGACGTTGATCCACCTGTCGCAGTTGTTGTTGTTTGTAGACACACCCCTGAACTTGTCACCATCCTGACACAAAGTATCTGTCAGGTGATGATCGAAATAAACTTCTCTGTCCATTGACGAGGAACAGGTGACACGTGAAGACTTTTCAAATTTCTCCTCTGCAAATTAACAATGGAGCAAAAACATCAATAAATCACTTTTACAGTGATTTCCAGGGCGTGGGACGCCCCTCATACAAAAAGACACAACGAGACCATGATATCTAGCTTGTGTCCAAGTTTCATCAAGATAGCATCAAACGTCATGGAGCTATGCTCTGGAGAGAGTCACAAACAGACAGACAGACAAAGACACAACTAAAATAGTGGTCACTGCTGAACCAAGAATATGAAGACGTGGACACACAGACAGACACAAACGCACACAGACACACTGAACACATTGGACAAATACAACAGTTCAGGAAAGGAAATAGAAACCCAAAACGAAGAAAGAGAATTCAAAATGTAAAAAAACAAATTTAAAATTGGAGACAAAGACCTCGAGTGCTTGGGTGGGGAAAACAAACTCAATCTGGAAATGATAGCAAGAAAGATAAATAAATAAATAAAAACACCACCGGATGAGGAAGCAAACAACAGGAGAAAACAAAACCACATGTTTGAGATTAACCCAAAGAGATTCTTCCACGAATTAGGGAAACAAAAGCAGAATGTGTCAACTCCCCCTGAAAAAGAAAAGATGGGGAAACATTCTGGGAAGGAATTCTTGGAGATCGAAAGGAACATAACAAGGAAGCAGAATGGATCGTCCACTTGGAAAAGAAGAAGCACCATGTAGGTTGAGGAAATGTCTCCAGTGATTATTGATGAAGAAATAAATAATTAAAAACAACTTTAAAAATTGCCACCAAACTTTAAAACCAGGCCCAGAATGATGGAATTCCAAACTTCTGGCTGAAACAACTTTATGCTCTCCACAATCACTACACCCTGACATTCAAACAACTGATCCAAGAGTAAATGGAAGTGCGTGAGTGGTTCGTGGAAGGAAACACATTTCTCATCTAGAAATCTGAAGAAACCCAACTTCCTCACAAATACCAGCCAATAACATGTCTCCTAATAACATACAAACTTCGAACAGGAATCATGACAGAAATGATGTTCCATCACCGAACCCAATAAAGAGGTTGAGACGCAGAAAAAAGAAGGCCTGAACTGACTGAACAAGGCCATACGTGAACATTTCAAAGTGCGAAGAACCAAATTGTCCACCACCTGGATGGACCACAAGGAAGCTTTTGTGAGTGTTCCACATTCATGGATGATAAAATGCTTGTAAATATACAAAATCAATCCCCAAGAAATCAAACTGATTGAGAAAGCAATGGAACTCTGGAATACCACCTTGATAGTACAGCACTCAGAGGGAAATATTGAAATACCAGATGTGAAGACATGGCATGGGATCTTCCAGGGAGACAGTCTTTCCCCTCTTGTTTTGTCTGGCTCTGGACCCACTGAGTAACGTCATCAACAAACAAGGACATTGATACACCGGAACAACGAATCGAAGAACATCCAAGGAAACAGTAAAGTTGACTCAACTGCGATACGTGGACGATTTAAAGCTCTTCCTGACCCAGCTGTTATATCTGTTGAAATTCTGCTTGGGTCACAATAACACCAACCAAGGCTGAACTGGCCAGAGCAATGACCACCACACGAGGAGACACCGACAACGCTGACAAAGCGAACTCAGCAATGGCAACAAAACGAGTTAAGAGACACTGACAGCAGCTGCATTGGCCTTGGCAACAATAGACAACTCTTCATGGAAGAGGCACCGACAGTGAGAAAGATATGAAATCCTGACAGTTTTGGTCAGGAGACAGGAGAGAGGAATAATGTTGGAGACGAAACGGAGGAGGTAAAGGAGAGAAAGGTTGTCTCCTGGACTGCTCAATTTAATGTGGTGCAAGAAAGGCACATTCTCTGAATTTCATGTGACAAAATTAATTTTAAAACTGACTCAAACAGGAAAGGAGGAATCTGGAGTACACGGAATGCTGAGAGTGGGATACTTCAGCGACCACATTCCCTGATGACAAAGAACCAACTTCACCCCGCTGTATGTTAGTTGCTCTCATCTACTGGTCGGTCGACTCGTCAAATCTACTTCCCTGCTGTTGTCTTGGAGATGACTTCACAGGAGGCATCTCATTGCTGGCCTTATTGAAAAGGTAGCCTGCCCGTTCCTGCACTCTCTCCTCACATGCTTCCAATCACGTATTGTCCTTCATTGCTTGGAGAACCTCAATTCAACCTCCCTCTGAGACAGCTTGATCTGTGGAATAGGGTTGTTCTCCATGTTGGGGTGTAACAAAGCTTTCACCCTCGAAGGACTTTTGCGACACAATTGGCCTGTCGAATTCATCCGATGTGCACCCACTGGAAAAAAAATCTTTTGAACATGATCAAAGCAAACCTTTCACCCATTTATAACCTGCTGTGGTACATTTTACAAACTGGTTACCTGAGATAAGTTGTCACCTTAAGAGTCGTGAGTTAACGACTCTGATCCACACAATTATATTTCGTCACTGATCCACACAAGATACCCCATAATGACAAATTGAAAACATGTTTTTGGAAATTTTAACAAAAAAAACCCTGAAATGTCTTGCAACAATAAGTATTCAACTCCTTTGCCACGGTATTCCAAATTGAGTTCAGGGCGTCCAATTTCCTTTGATCATCCTTGAGATGTCTCCACAACTTTCTCCTTCGTTACTCCCTCCTCCGGTATGACAGACCTGAGCCTCGTCCTGGTGGAGGAGTTGCTCTCTTCATCAAAGACTCGATTCCTCACTCTCCAAGCACTGCCCTCACTACCCCACACCCCCACACCCCCAGGAATACTTCTCACTGTGGCTTCCCCTCCACTCCCACCTCATGTATATATGTGTGTTGTTCCGTCCACCAAACAGTGATGACTCCATTTACACCTCACTCTCCGAAAACATGGACCAACTTATATCCTCTCATCCCAGCTCTCTCTCTTCCTCATTTGTGGTGACTTCAACTGCCATCATGACAGTTGGTTGGGTGTGAATACCTCCATCACCTGTCATGGCACCTTAGCAAAAGACTTCTGCGACTCATTGGGACTGACTCAATCAGTCAACTTCCAGACCTGGATCTCAACCAATGGGCCTCCATCTCTTCTGGATCTGATTTCGACCAATTTCCCTGAAAATATCTGTTGTTCTTCATCCACTCCAATTGGTTCATCTGACCACGTGCTTGTCAATGTTCTGTGGTTCTCTAATGACAGCCAGACATCTTGCTCTACTTCCTCTCCTGTTGCAGTCAACATGTGGCCCTCAATGGAGTTCTCTCATCCCCTCTTCCTGTCCAGACTGGAGTTCTTACAGGCAGCGTTCGGGGCCCTGTTCTTTTTCTGATTTTCATCAATGATCTCTCCGACTCTCTGGAAAATCCTCTTTATCTCTTTGCTGATGACTCCACCCTCTGCCAAACCATGCGTCATCCCTCAGACTTGCAAGCAGCAGCTTCTTTGCTCTCTGCAGTTCTGGATAAAAATCACAACTGCTCCAACACGTGGAACATGTCTTTAAATCCTGACAAATCTCACACTCTATGTCTCTCTGAAAGGACCGTCTGGACACCCCCCACATCTACTTCCTCAAAAATCATCTTGAAGAAGTCCTTTCACTCAAGCTTCTGGGTCTCACTATCTGCCATAATCTTTCCAGGGAAAGCCACATTTCCAAACTGATCTCCAAAGCAAGTCGCCGACTGCGCATTCTCCGTCGTACAACGTCCTTCCTCGGCCCACCTGAGCTCCTGACCACATGCAAAGCTGTCGTCTGCAGCCTGATGGAGTACTACTGTCCTCGCTGGGCTGGTGCACCCACCTCTCACCTTTCTCGGCTTCACACTGTGGAAACCAAGGCATTTAGGATCATTGGCATCTCCGCGGTGAGGCTGAGTATGTGGGCCTCTCATTCTCTCACCGCAGGCAGGTCAGTGGTCTTTCTGTCTTCTCCCGTCCGCTCTCCGTTCTCGCCACCCTGTTTGATCGACGATTAGTAGGCAGGTCTTTTGACCCCCCCCCCCCCCATATTTCCGCAGGTGACTCAAGGTCCGCCAACAATCCCCTTAAAGAAAAACTGCCAAAACCAAGACTACCTGCTCGCCTTCACTCTTTCATTCCTCTTTTTTCGCGCCTTTGGAACAAACTCCCACACTCTCCTCAATCACACTCTTCCCTCCAGGTATTCAAAACAACTATTCACCACCACCTCTTATCTTCCCCCATCCAAAACCACGGTCTTTTCTACCCCCGTTTATCCACCCTAAACCAACCTCCTTCAAATTCCCTGCTTTCCTTCCTGAAAGTCCCTGAAGTGTCCATCTTGTATACCCCGTGTTCCCTACCCCATCCCTCACCCAACCACAGATCTCCTCATGTCTCTGTTCCCCATTGTTTTGTCTTTCCCTCTCTTTGTTGTGCATTCGCTCTCATATGAGCCTCGACAATGTGTACAAAAAAAACAAACTTGATTGGAGTCCACCTGTGGCCAATTCAAATGATTGGACATGATTTCGAAAAAGAAACACACCTTTATAAATAAGGTCCCACAGTTGACAGTGGAGGTCAGAGCAGAAACTCTTCCATGAAGTCCAAAGAACTGTCCGTATAACCCCGAGATAAAATTGCGAGGAGGCATAGATCTGGGGAAGGGTATGAAATCAATTTCTGGTGTTGAAAGGTCCCAAGAGCACAGTGAGCTCTATCATTCGGAAATGGAAAGAATATGAACTACCCAGACTCTTCCAAGAGTTGGCCGTCCGAACAAACTGAGCAACTGGGCAAGAAGGACCTTTGTCAGGGAGGTAAAGAAGAACCCAACGACCACTCTGACATAACTACAGAGTTCTTTTACTGAGATGGGAGAACCTGTTGGAAGGACAAAATTCTCTGCAGCACTTCAAAAATCAAGGCTTGATGTGAGAATGGCGAGACGGAAGCCAGACCTGAGAAAAAAGCACATGACAGCACGTCGTGAGTTTGCAAAAAGTCACGTGAAAAACTTTGAGAGCAAGAGGCAAAACATTCTGTGGTCTGATGAAACGAAAATGGAACTCTTTGGTCTGAATGCAAAGCACTACATCTGGCAGAAACTGAGCACAGCTCATCACCCACCCCGAACCATCCCTACCGAGAGGCATGGTGGCGGCGGCATGGGATGTTATGGGGATGCTTTTCAGCGGCAGGAACTGGAAGACTTTCAAGGATAGAGGGAACAATGAATGGAGCCAAATACAAGCAAATCCTTCAGGAGTTGGCTGTCTGATGTTGGTTTAATGGTTTGGGTGCCGGGCTCTGGATCCTCGGGTCCTGAGATTAAATCCCACTCAGCTGTTGAATTAATTCCAGGTGGGCTTAACTCGGCCTGTCATCCTTCCGAGGTCGGCAAAGTGAGTGCCAGCATGCTGGTTTCCTGTCGGAGTGGCGACCCGTCCAGGATTGTGCCCAATAGCCAAGGAGACTGCATAATCTGCACCAACGCTCTGAACAGAGTATGGTCCCAATCTCCTCCTCCTTGAGGAGAACCTGCTTCAGAGTGCAAAAGACCTTCGACTGCAGTGAAGATTTACGTTCTAACAGGACAATTACTCCCAGTATACAGCCAAAGCAACACTGCAACACGACAAAGTATTGACTTGGAGGGTTGAATATGCATTGACGAAAGACATTTCAGTTTTTCCGTTTTCATTACTTTGTAAAAATTTCAAAAAATATTATTTCCCTTTGTCATTAGGGGGTATTTTGGGTTGATCAGTGACAAAACATTTAAATTTAATCCATTTTGAAGTCAGGCTGTAACACAACAAAATGTGAAAAAGTCGAGAGGTGTGAACACTTGATGAAGGCATTGACGGTTTCACCCATAAAACACCACAAAGGGCACATTGGTGTCTTTATTTTCTTTCCACCTGACATCCTCCGGGTGGGTAACTGGTGCACTCGCTTCGGTGCCTCGAGGTGGAGACGGAACACTGTTGTTTGTGTCCTTTATAACATCCTTAAAAACTAAGTTTCCTGTTTGGAATGATTTTCAATTTTGTTTCAACTTTGCAGGAAGATTAAAACGATTATTTTCCTCCTCTCCCTGCATGTGAGATCAGGACGGATTCATCGCCAAAGTAATGACAAACTTCAGGTTTGTTTTCCCTTTAATGTTCAAAATATAACTTTCAACTGAAATGGAGTTGTTCCTCGAACATAAACTGATGTTTGTCGACAGACTGACAGACAGACAAAGTGAACCAACTGCTTAACTCCACCTTTTGCTTTGTGTGCGTCGAAGTAGAAGTACCCGTCGCTTCCCTGACGGTTTTAATCAAACGACGGCACGTTGTACTTCAAAAAATTCTACTCCATTCACTCCATCATTTTCCCGGGGTCATCTTCCCTCCGCTTGGAATTCAGGTAACATGATCTTCAGGAACCATCCTTACATCTGTATATGGCGTGAGCAAAAATCACCTCCACTTCGCTGCGAAGCTCATTGTTGTTTGCTTTGGTTTGAACCTCTGCTTGAAATGAGTGAAATGAAATATTCCCCTTCCCTCGTGCTGCCTTCCCATCCCCTCAAGCTGCCTTCCCCCCTCGCGATGCCGCCTCCCCCTCATGCTGGCTTCCCATCCCCTTGTGCCGCCTCCCACTCCCTCAACAGCAAGGAATTTCCAGATCACGGCAGGATAGCCAAGAGGTACGCATGCTCGCTCTCAGCTGTCTCGCCTGGGTTTGAATCCCGACCCAGTGATAAACTGTCATCCCGGTGTTTCACAGGCTGGGTGATTCATAAATGTGTGTGTTATTTCGAGCATGGGTGTTAAACTCGGCCGAACATCTGCCTGGATCCCCCCTCCTCTCACCCTCCACACTTTCCCCCTCCCCTCCCTTCTCCCTCTGCCTCTCTCCCTTCTCCCTCTGCCTCTCTCCCTTCTCACCCTATCCCTCTCTCTTCCCCCCCTCTTCCTCCTCTATCCTTCCCCTCTCTCCCACTTCCCCTCTCACCTCCCTCCTCCCCTATATCCTTCCCCTCCCTCCTCTCTCCCACTTCCCCTCTCACCTCCCTCCTCTCTCCCTCTTCCCCTCTCACCTCCCTCCTCTCCTCTATCCTTCCCATCCCTCCTCTCCGTATTCCCCTGAATATTCCCATCAGCGAAGCGACAGGTAGTATTTGCTGGTAAACAAGTTAACAAACACGAATTAAGATATATATATATATATATATATATATATATATATATATATATATATATATATATATATATATATATATATATATATATATATATATATATATATATATATATATATATATATATATATATATATATATTGTTGCGAATTCGCGCCCGCCAGCGTGCGAACGGCCACGTGACTCGAATCGTCGCCCACGGCACGTCGCCCACCGGACGGACAATTCTGTCATGACCCTCCGGGAACTATCGCCTGCAGCCAGTCACGGGTGGGCCTTTCGACCTCACCACAATCGTGCCAATCGGCCACCCGCGCAGGATAGGGTTGTTCGCAAAACTCGACCTACCTAAGTACCCACGCGAATGGTAGACCGGGCGATCGTACCTCGCCGCAGGCCGACTCCGGACACGAACCGCTTAAGCGGTCCGTTCCGTGGTATCGGGATAACCGAGCGGTGTTATCATCGGCCTCGACGGTTCTGATTAATTATCGGGCGTTTTAAGCCCACTACGAACGAACCCTTTACGTGAAGCAAGATGGAGATTCAATTAAAGACAAGACGAAGCGAAACGGGAAAACAGTTCAACATAATGCACATTTATTCCGCGGCACACGGAGAGCACACATATACAGCCAAACAGAATGCACATATATCAAATGCAACAAAAGAAACAATGACGCAGAGATACTACCGAATACGCGTACACACGGCAGCACTTATACGGTTTTACTTCACAGACGGCGCTGACACACATTTACTCAAAAGCAAAGGAAAGAAGCCAACCTCATAGGCAAGTGGGCAGACGGGCCCGTAGGCCAATGTGTGCGCGGGACCTGAAGGAGCGGTCAGGTCCGCGAGACCGGGGGGGTCCTACCCGCGTCCTCGTGACGAGCCGCAAATGTGGCTGCGCGGCGGTGCCCCGACTTCGTGCTCCTTCGCGGGTTTCGTTGGCACCGCTTGGAGTGGGGTGGGAACGGGCCCCTTTTTGCACTATCTCAGCGTGGGGGAAAGGGGGGGGGTTGTTGATGCCCTGGGGGAAGGAGAATGGTTGGCTGGCTTGGGTCCCGCGACAAGCGATCCCACCGCGACCTCGTCGCCGACCGCCGTCTTCAATGCCTCGGACCCGAGCTCCGTGGACTCTTCCCCCAATTCTCCTCAGCCGACTGAAGAAAACCACCTTGACGCCTTCACCTCCCGACTCCACTCCGCTCTCCAACCCGACTTGACTGCCTCGCAACAACTCCAACCAAAAACTAACTCTCTGCGCAACAACTCTTCTCATTCGCCTCGCGCTCGCCGTTTTATAGGCCGGCAGGAGAAAACAATATGCAAATTTCCAGATCAGGATCTCCTCGAGGGTGGAGCCACGCTAGCCGATTGGACGGAGGAAAAGGGGCGTGAATCTCCCCTGATCCTAGAATTTGCATATCTCGATTCCAGACAAGCCGCCCCGCGCTTCCTAATTGGACGGATCAGAAGTGTAGCATTCCTGATCCGTATTCTCCTCGGAAAGGCCGCTATTTGCACTCGCGGCTCGGCGCGTATCTTCGGCGCCCAGGACAGCCCGACGCTCGGTGCTCACAGGTGGTGCGGGAATGGCCGTAGAAGGAGGGAGGTGAAGGTGGTGGAGGGTTTCCGGCGGTGGCCGATGGCCATGGTGCCGTTTGGAATGGCGGTGATGCGATGTTTGCGGGAGCCAGTTGTGAAGGTAAAGGTCATGGCTGTTGGTGTTGTTGTTTCAAAGTAAAGATAGAACAGAAAAACGGCTATCTCAAAGCGTCGCAGCCCAAATTAATCACATGAATTCCCTCTAAACAACGGGTTTGGGGCTAACTACACATGTACTTAAGAGATATCTCACCTACGGGACCTGAATGGCGGTTTGCGAATTTCCACAGCTGTAACAATATATATATATATATATATATATATATATATATATATATATATATATATATATATATATATATATATATATATATATATATATATATATATATATATATATATATATATATATATATATATATATATATATATAACATTTTCACACTTTCCTCAATTAAAAGAAGTAATTATTAACTATAAATTATTTAGTTCGTCAGGTGCTCATGAGAGTTCAAGTCCCTGACCCTTTGTGATGGGTAATGTTGTTAAACATGTCGTTTATGATCCATCCATGAAGACTACACTCTGCAGAGAGAGGGCATCAGTGCTGCGACAGCAGTTACCTGGGTTATTGAACACAATCCTGCACAGGTAACCACTCTCATACAAGGGACTCAAACGGCTCAATCATCCCAGCAAGCTGGTGTCACTTTGTCAACCTCAGAAGGATGACAAGCTGAGTCAACCCCACCTGGTATTAATTCAACAACATCGTGGGATTTGAACCCAGGACCCAAGTAAACCAAGTCCACCATCCTAACCATTAAACCAACACCAGGTATACCTCCATGATATTTTACCAAAACAGATAAACAGTCGGTACAAACACACCTATCCCGTGACAATGGTTTCATAACAGTTCTTACAGCCGGTCCAATTGTCGAGGTCACAGCTTCAGATCAAAATTTCGTGAAAAATTATTCTGCGTCAAACTTTGACCTTGAACTTGTGACTTCCATCCATCGAGCAGAATTAATTAGTTTCCTGGTAAACTCTCACCAACTCTGCTTTCCAAACAGCCGACTGGTTTAGTGGTAACTAAGTTCGCTCTTCACATATTTAAATATGATATTGAACATAATTTGGCCTTAAATAAGGTTGGTACAGGACGAGCTATAAACTCCCAACTTGGTGATGCACAGGGAAGGTGTTGCATCAATGAGCATACCTTCCCCTGAAAGCAAAGGTAAGTCTTTTGTTTTCTCATCCAGTGATTCCTCGAGGCCGTTAAAGATGCCACTGTAGTCCTCAAGAACAGGCCATTGTGTGCCGGTGCAGAGGCCGATCCTCACAATTAAATCTTCATCTGATTTATTTGTGCACGAGATTAAAGAGGAATCGAATGATGACTGAAGTGATGAGGTATAAAATGATGTCATACAAGAGGAAGGGTAACATGTCATGGATGGGATTTCCATTCACAATTCAATTCCGGCTCCGCTCCAGACATCGTGACATTCACTAAATCAATGAGTTCCTGTGTTAGTACACAGCACGGATCAGCACGGGAAACACAAGTTCTCGGTACGAAGTGAACGTCACGTACCGGGTCTGGACCCCTTGTCCTCGGGTGAACCGACCATGGACCCGCGGTCTTCCGGAGAACCTCCCGGACCGACCACGTATCCTCCATCGGAGCCGCTCGTGGATCCCGGGGTGTTCTCTCTGAGATCTCGGGTCATGGTGGACCGCACGTCGTGTCGGGTGAAGGACGGTACGCTGTGGTAACCGAGTGAAGAGCGCGAGCTGTTTGGGGAAAAAGCGAACCGCGAGATCGCGGTGTCTGATTGGTTCCCGCCACATCACGTGTCCATGATTTAAAATAAATCCAAAGATTGAACGTTTCGTTTTAACGGATTGTTTGTGTTTCAGATTGTGTTGTAAAAGTGGAAAATCGAGTCCGAGTTCGTCGATGATTATTCCCTCGACACGAATCAACGTTCTTTATTTTCTGTTTTTGTATTTATCGACAATCTTCCCTCTATAACGGAGTTGTATATGGGTATATGGGTATGTAGGTGGGTATGTATCATCTACTCCTCCAGGAGGATTTTCCCGAGGAAGCTGAAACTTTCAGGGATTAATGAGGGAACCCCGATATTGTACCTGCGCAAGTTCCGATTGATTCCATCAAGTTTTAAGGAAAAAGTTAATTCACACAAAGGTGTTGGGAGGAGTGGGAATGTTATTGGAATTATCTCAGGTATACAACCACGATGTGTTATATCAGCACAAAAATAGTACTCACATGTTTTTTTTTTCCTGCATGTACGCCGAGTTAGTGTTTATTTTCAGGAGCAATGGACGCAGCAGTCTGATGCTTATACACCGCCCAAAACAGGAATGGGTCAAAAAAATGTATTATACGTGTCGATGCAAATTTCTTCAAAATTAGCATTATGGGTTTGAGAGTGATAAAAATAAACAAATAAAATGTTGCCAATTAAACTTGATTGAAAAGTAAATGTGTTATTGGAACCCTTTCATGAGAAATGTCCTCAAATACAACATGATTATCACATCGATGTGCTTGAACATGCATCTATTTTAAGAATAATATATATTTTCATTTTAAATGACCTTATATCTCTTTTGGACTGGAAGAGGATCAATGTGCTTGGTAAAAAGTGCCCCTTATTTCCCAAAACAGATTGGCCTTCCACTTAACCTTTAATTATAATTCAGTGTAACAGAATTACAAATTATATTATATTATATACTGTGCTTATTAAGGGATTCTCATGTACAACCAGTTATATTGGTCATGTCTGAAAGTCTGGTTGGAGACACAATGCCAGTTTCAATGGAATGTTTGATCAAGGTGATATCCAGATGTTTTCTTACACTCTTGTGAGCTTCAGATTTTATGTTGTTGCGGGCCGGGGGTCGGGTGAGAAGACCACTAGGTAGGGGAAGCTATCTCGGCTCCCACCAGACTCCCCGGAATTGAAGGCCGTCGCACACGGATAATTCCGTGACGCGGCGGGTCGCTTAACCGACCGTGGACGCCAATAACTCAATCACGTGACTTAGGGTCCTCATCTAGTTAATCCGGTTACCTAAAAATAACCACGTGATTTAATTACTGGGGAACATGCCCTCGGTAAGCCTTGTCCGAACCGGATCACTTTACCGGACCGCATGCAACCGAGCGACACTGCCAAGGACGTACCGGCTAAAAGTAATGGATTGTTGGGAACAAAGTCTCGGCTAAGGAAGGATTCGGACCATGCTGGATCAATGGAAGAAAAGACAAAAACGAGCAGGGAACATTTCTTATAATAATTTATTAACAATCGGCAAGGAAAGGTATGTGGTACGATCAAGATTTATTGGGGTGTGTTGTGCAGAGATAGGGGGGAGAGGTGTGGTGCAGCAATAAACAAGCAACTTATAAAAGCGAACACAGAGCAGACCAAACCCGAAAATAATAATAACGATCTTCTGCGGGCTTACTTACATAGACAGGCGCCAGGACACACACACACACACACACACACACACACACACACACACACACACACACACACACACACACACACACACACACACACACACACACACACACACACACACACACACACACACGTACACACACAGACACAGAAAACCCGATGAAGAGGGATTGAGGCAAGACAGGAGAGGAGTTGAGACTACAGTTTCTCGGTACCTTTGCATAACTGATACGCGGTACCCAAACACGCCACCAATACGTTTGGGGGGAGTGCTCCGTGGCGCGGTACCCCAACTGATAGCTGGCGCGTCGCCTCGGGCAGCTCACGTCGAGACCGTGGGCGTGAAGGAGGGGCTTGAGATGGAAGGGTGGAGTCAGCGTCGTGTGGGCGGTGAAGAGGAGCCCAGTGATGACGACAGAAGGCGGAGTCGAGGTCCAGGTTGAGTGGCAGGGCAGCAGAGAGAGAGAGGAGGAGTCTGCACGGACCTTTATAGGCCCCGCAACGTGGTGTGGAGGGCCACCCCAAAACTCGGTGTCGTCACCCGAATCGGACGCTCTCGTTGGCCCGGACCCCCTGCGTGGCCCGGCTGCGATGACCAGAAACGGCAACACTCCATTTCAGGCAAGGTGATCCCGAGCTGTGGGACGGTCTCACTCCGACCCCATGACATGACACTAATCGCCCACACCAAACTCCGCACCATGAATCGTCTTGCAAGAACCCCTGGGCAGTGCCCTGTTGACCGGCTGAGGGCAGCTCCGGTCTCGCACGCCCGCTTGGGTGCCCCCGACCAGCACTGGCCAACGTGCCAGCTCCGTGTGCACCAACGTTGCTCAAGCTGCACAACATGCCCCCGCTCGATCGCAGCTTCGCTGGCCATAGAGGGGAGCGGACGTTTGCCATCCGCGAGGACCAAAGGTACGACGTTATGGCAAACCCATGCACAGAGAGTAAGATGTGTCCATTCGTGTCCGACTCTGTACGATAACAAAGTGGTGAGTGGCACACGGGTCTGCCTTCGAGCACGTTCCGTACAGTGCGCGTGGATCCGCCATTACGCACGTGGCCAGCGCTCGGGTGATTCTGCTATCGTGTGCGCGGGACGAAACCCGATCGATACAAGTCGTCCAGAAATGGGTTGAAAAGTACGTGCTGTCCATATCATCCTCAACGTGGCGGGGTGTTGTCTTTCCATTATCGTCCTCGGTACGCGTTCCGTGCAGTGTGGGCGGCGTGCTGGGTGTGTTTTCTGTGCTGTGGAAAACACCATCGGGTGGAAATTATCGCTGCGAGTGCGTTTGGCAGGCTGTGTTTTGTACGGAGGGTTGTGGGTTGTGTGCCTGCTTGGCCTTTGCTGAGGACCCATCTCACAGCGCAAGGGGCACGTGGCACAGATTTACCTCAGGAATAATCAGAAAAGTCGAAATGAAATGAAGAAGAAATGATGGAAGCAAATCTATCGATGAGATCAT
Organism: Eptatretus burgeri; assembly: GCF_056783735.1. Taxonomy (NCBI): domain Eukaryota; kingdom Metazoa; phylum Chordata; class Myxini; order Myxiniformes; family Myxinidae; genus Eptatretus; species Eptatretus burgeri. Next base: position 142,729 of record NW_028225131.1, on the reverse strand, counting down.
CGCAACGCACGCCCCTGTTGTCCCACCAGACAAAAGGGAAGGGACTATCTACACGAATATTAATGGAATAACTGTCTTGGCACCACTATCTGTTGGATGCATGCGGTTCCGAGAACCGCAACAATATCTCTCCCTCGCCTTTTCAATGCGGGCTGACTTTCGGACCTCCAGACCAAGGTGCCATGTGTGATCCATCCCAGCACCCAAAGGGCTGCAGTCTTGACGCCATTCTGTCTCGAGGATGATCAAAACATCGTTGGATGATCTCACCCCCTCTGAAAACTCCTATCAACCTTTAATTCATAAATATTCCTTATCCCTTCAAAATTTAGCTGACCCCCAGATGGCTGCTGCAAACAAAGCTGCGAGTGATTCTTCCCTGAACCCTCAACATGTCAGCGATGGCGTCAGCATGTTTGGAGGGGAAACAGACCTCATCTCACTGAAAACTACATAAGAATTCAAAGTTTTTATGTACTGCAGATTCGGGGAAAGAGTGTGTTGTTTGTGTTGCCCCGATTCTCCATATTGATATGTTTGCATTTGTTAACCTGTTTTCACCTCTGTCTGTTTGTTTGTTTGTGAACAGTAGGACGGAAAAACTCCTGGACGGATCTCGACGAAACTTGGTGGGGGGGATTCGGTATGGTCCAAGGATCATGCCAGTAGATTTTGGACTTGGTCCAAAGTCCAATATGGCCGCTATGGCGGCCATTTTGAAAAAATATTTGAATTTTTGTTTTTGCATTTCTACATGTTTTAAGTGATTTCTAACCAAATGAAAAAAAAAATTTGTTAGAGAAAAAAAAAAAATTGCAACTTTTTTTCAATAAAATTTCGATTTTATTTGAAAAATATTTTAATTTTTTTTTGCATTTTTACATGTTTTAAGTGATTTCCAACCCCCCCAAAAATTTTAGAGAAAAAATACTTCGAAATTTTGCAACTTTTTTTTCAAAAAAATTTCGAATTTTATTTTTGTGGCATTTCTACATGCGCGTCGATCAAGTTTCGTTTATTCAATCGTGGTCCAGTTGAGTCTGATCCGTTTTGACCTACAATGAATAGGATATCGGGTTCACTAAAGTGACCCAGCAGTATTGGCGGCGGAGGTTTTGCACTCCACCGAGTGCTCCCCCTCAAGTTTCTTCTGTTTTAATTGACTCAAATGTGCGGGAGAAATTGAGAAATTCTTCGACACACGCTTGGAACAAGACCACCCGTTGGACACAGAAATACTGAATATTGCACAGAGAAGTCCCCATAAACCGCCCAAAAAACCAACAACTTTTCCAATCATTAATTTCTTTTTTTGTGAGACACTCGTGGGAGACCTTGAACACAGACAAGACCCGAACATAACAGAACAAAAAGAACATCGTGGAAGAGTGGGGAGGGGGGAAGCCAGGAAAAAAACTACAACAGGGTAGAGGTACAATGGAGGGTCACTTGGATTAAGAATGGGCATGGGGAAGAATGAGATCAGAGGGAGGTGGGTGGACAATGAGGTGAACAAGCTGAATGCAAGCTCAAACACAGCAAGAGGGGGAAAGGAAAACTGGAGATGACAGAAGAAAAGGATGGTGAGGAATACGGAAAGTACATTAATCTGGAAAGGAAGAGATTGGCTTGTGGAGGACTTTACTTTTGGGAGGGTTTGGGGAGGAAAGGAAGGTTTGGAGAGGGGGAAAAATCATGAGAATGGATTTGGTGGCGGGGGTGTTTGGTGAATTGCCATCTTAAAGACGGAAGAGTCTGATGGATCAGTCTGAGGAAGTTGGTTCCACAAGCTGGAGAAAGGAGTAACAAATGAGTGGAGGTGAGCAAAGAGCCTGGATTTTTGGAGTTTCAACAGAAGTTGGTTACTGGAAGACCGAGAAAGCCCTTTGGAGCAAAATTCCGGGATGGGGGAACAGAGCAAAGCAGAGGGGTGCAGGACCAGAAACGAACCTGGACAAGACAGAGAGACCACCGGTGTGAGAGTAAGAGAACCAGAGACTCAGCTTAATCAAGGGAGATTTCAATGATTGTGACGGACTTGATTTCTATGGCATCAAGAAGTGCAATGAAAGGCAAAGGAGCCAAAATTTAATGAATCACTTCTACTTTTCACATTCTGACGTCATTGTGTAAAATCATTCATAAAATTACATTAAATAACGTTATGACAGAGAAGTTCATTAGATGCGGAACACCTCATCATGGTGGAAAAGAAAATCGAAGAACAAACTACCAAATCAAGTTGAGAAGTACAAACACCAAAGAGGCACCAAAAATTGGGAATCCCATGGAAAATCCTGAACACTATTTCCATGACGACTACGACTACAACCACATCTACTCCGACCACAACAAGTCCGCATGCCAAGCTCAAGGGTGCAGTGATACACTTTTGTGGATTGATCCTTTTACATGTCATTCCCTTGGCACAGGGGGATCCTGAGGTTCAGGCAGATATTTTGGAATTTTTTGCCCCTGGCACTGAAGATTGTTCGCAAAATCCCAAAGACCCACATTATATTCACTCCCGATTGGAATGTAGTGAAACTCCCGAATTTCCACGAAAAACGTTTTTATGAAGTCAACAAGATAATAAAACATCAAATGGAAATCTCTATCTGAATTTGGATCAACAATTATGCCGTGAAGTGATGATGTAATCAGGACAAAGGTGATCCCTCAAGGCATGTCCCTTTGATGTTTTGTTATTCCTTTTTCAGGATTTCAATCCCGTCCATATCCTTGTTCTGCTATTTTCTCTTCTCATAAATTGCTTTGGATAATTGTTGACCCTTCGACGAATCACGAGTTTTTATATTGTCACAAAATCACTCCCGTTGCTACGATTATCACTGGTGCAATGTCGACGCTCTTCAACTACGAGGTTCCTTTTTCAGATCCTGGTATCACATTTGGTTCGTGTATGCAAGAGTTCTCTGAGACTGAGATATTGAAGTTTTTGCATATGTGTCGGTGGAATGTTCTCGATACTTTGTTGTACCTTTGTGTGCACAGGTGTTCTGACATGAGGTTTTTCTCAAGAAAACATCTCAAGAGAAGGTGATGGTGTTTTCTATTTCTACCTTAGAGAACCTGCACCTGTCCTGATTGACTCCATCCGGCCATCTTCTTAAAGTGTCCTTGGTGTTGGGTATTTACAGTGCCTCGAGAAAGTCCACACCCCCTTTCAAAATTTTCACCTTCTGTTGCCTTCCAGCCAGGAATTAAATGACATTAAATCAGACTTTTTCCTCCCTTTATTTACACATCGCAACCCACAACTTCCAAATGAAAAACAAATTCAACAAATTTCAGAACATTAATTAAAAGTACAAAACTGGAATATCTTGGTTGGATAAGTGTCCACCCCCCTGAGTTAATACTTGGTGGAACACCTTTGAAAGCAATTACAACTGTGAGTCTGTTGGGATTGGTCTCCAACAACTTTGCTCACCTTGATTGGGAAATATTTGCCGATTCTTCCACACAAAACTGTTCACGCTCAGACAAGCTGCGAGGGGAGCGTTCAAAGGGCGGAGGAGCTCGTTGTGAGCCAACGGCCATCCATATCTTGTGCCCAACTGTGTCTGCGGACGTCCTCCTGCAGTTGGGTTACTTCTTATTAGGAGGTTGGTGGCAGGATTTGCACTCCGGCCACCGTAAAACCCTTCATTCCGCAAAACACAAAAACGCAAAGAAATCTGAAAACCCACTCAGTGGGATTACCTCCTGTGCAGCTTCCCTTCGCAGGGCGGCTCACCGGATGACGGGATTGGGGCAAAGCCTTCGGGACCCCCAATCTTTGATGATAGGAGGGAAACCACGGGGTAACATTCTCGGGTCAGATTCCGGGAGAGTGTGTCGGAGTGGTGCTGAGGTGTCGTCTACACGACGTCGGTCTCCTTGGGTTAACCTTCGAGTGGGTGCCTGGAATGTCCTATCCATGAGAGGATGATCACCTGTCTCTGTTATCATCTGAGCTCAAGCGTTTGGACATCGGTATTGCAGCACTCTCTGAGGTTTGGAGACCGGTTGGCGGCAAGATCATGGTGGGTGGATGCACCTACAATTGGTCTAGTCACTCTGATGGATACTATACCCAAGGAGTTGTTGTAGCTGTGTCCAAAAACCTGTCTCCAATGATAATTGAGGTAACACCGGTCAAGGCGCTTATTTTTAGATGAAGGATTCGTCACTCCTAAGGTGTCATTTAGATTTGGGGGGTCTGGGTGCTTTGGAAGGTCCTGAAGAGTTGTAGATTGCCTTCAAGACCACCGTCCTTGTTGTTGCCGGTGTATGTTTTGGAACTCACCTTCGGGCAAAGAAGAATTTTGTCTCTCAAGGGACACGAGATACCATAAACCAGAGTCGTAGAGCCAGGCTGAATGGCAGAGCTGAGCTGTTCAGGGAACTGAGGCATAAAACTGTACGTGCGCTAAGGGTGGACAAGGAGGCCTATGTGCGAGGAATCTGTGAGGGGGTAGAGCATCACTTGTGGTCAAGTGATTCTCGTCCTGCTTACAGGGGAATTCGCGCATTGCATTCATCCAAGCCCATACCTCGGTGTACTGCAGTGAGAGCAGAGGGTGGAAGGCTCATGACAGAGGAGTCAGAAGTGAAGGCCAGCTGAGCCGGTTACTTTGAGCGGTTGTACCAGGCTGATCCACCATCTGTCGAGTTGGACGTCAGGGGTGTTACAATAACTGTTGCTGACCCTCCAATCAACTGTGGTCCACCTTTGCTTGTGGAAACACAGGCTGCGGTGAAGCAGTTGAAACGGGGTAAAGCTCCAGGGATTTGTGGCATCCATGCTAAACTTTTCAAGGCTGGTGGAAATGCTGCAGTTCTGTGCTCTACCTGGAATACAGGCATCATCCCAACTGATTGGAAGAGGGGCATTGTTGTCCCTCTCTGGAAAGGAAGGGTGATCGCCAAGACTGCAACAACTACCGAGGGGTGACGCTGCTCTCAGTGCCGGGCAAGGTCTTTGCTCGGATAATTCTTGAAAGGGTTCGCCACCATCTGCTTGAGCACCAGCGTCCAGAGCAGTCAGGCTTTACACCAAAGAGGTCAACGACTGACCGTATCCTTGCTCTTCGGGTCCTCACCGTATGTAGACGACAGTTTCGGCAGGGGCTGCTTGCAGCCTATGTTGATCTCTGTAAAGTGTTTGATTCAGTGAATGGGGATGCCCTCTGGAGGATTCTTGGTCTTCGTGGGGTGCCACCAAAACTGATCGATCTGATGTCTGAATTCTACTCTGGTACTGAGAGTGCTGTGAGATGTGGTGGTACCATGTCTGACTTATTTCCAGTTGTTCCTGGAGTTCGTCAGGCGTGCGTATTGGCCCCCACACTTTTCAGGACTTGTATGGACTGGATTCTCGGGAGGATGTTGGAGAGATCAAGCTGCGGTGCTCGTTTGGGAATGTCAATATCTCTGACCATGATTTTGCAGATGATGCAGTCATCTTTGCGGAGACTTTAGATATCCTTTTGGGGGCCCTCGAGGTGATGAATGAGGAGTCGGAGCCACTGGGATTACGGGTTTCCTGGGTCAAAACGAAGATCCAGGCTTTCAATGACATATCGGATGCTGCTGTCCTGTCTGTGCCTGTTTGTGGTGAGAATGTTGAGGTCTTAGAGAGATTCACTTACCTTGGCAGTGATATTCATGTCTCTGCTGGCTGTGAGCCAGAGGTCAATAGACATCTGAGTCGGGCCTTGGGAGTCATGGATTCACTGGATCATGGGGTGTGGCGCTGCCGGTAGCTGTGCGGGAGGACGAAAGTCCGAGTCTTCAGGTCCTTGGTACTTCCAGTCTTGCTCTATGGATGCGAGACTTGGACTCTGACCAAGGATCTGAGACGGAGACTTAATTCCTTTGGTACCAGGTCTCTTCGGAGAATCCTTCGCTATCCCTGGTCGGACTTTGTGTCCAACGAGCGGTTGCTGAGAGACTCAAATGAGAATTGTTACCTGTATAGTCCGTGAGTGTCAGCTGCGGCTGTATGGACATGTGGCTCGTTTTCCTGACGCTGATCCTGCTCACCAGATTCTCTCAGCCAGGGAGTCTCGTGAGTGGAGGAGGCCAATGGACCGATCACGTGCCTCGTGGTTGCAGCAGGTTGATCGGAATCTCTAGGAGATGGGGATGGGTGAGTCATCTGCCTGGGGGATGGCCAGACGGAGGTCCCTGGAGTACCGGCGGAAAGTGGACACAGCGACGCGCTGCTCTGGTGCATGATACCTGACCCTGACCTGACATGAGCGTTGATGGACAGCAATACTCAAGTCATGCCAAAGATTTTCGATTGAATTTAGGGCGAGGCTTTGACTGAGCTACTCAAGGATATAGTTTTGTTCCTCAGCCACTCCAGTGTGGCTTTGATTGCGTGCTTCAGGTCGTTATCATGCTGTAAGGTGAACTTCTGTCACAATTTCAGTTCTCTTGCTGAGGGCAGCAGGTTTTCCTCTCGGATTTTTCTGTTTTGCTCCATCTATTTTCCGTTCTATCCGGACAACTCACACCCTCACAATGTCTCTCCGAAAGGACCGCCTGGAACCCCCTCCACCACCCAGCTACTTTCTCAACATTCCTTTTTAAGAAGTCCTTTCATTCAAGCTTCTGGGTCTCACTATCTGCCATGATCTTTACGAGGAAAGCTGCATCTCCAAGCTGGCCTCCAAAGTCAATCGCCAACCTGGCATCCTCAAATGTGCTAAGTTCTTCCTTGGCACACCTGAGATTCTAACCATTAACAAAGCTTTCATCCACAGTCTGATGGATTACTGCTCCCCCCCCCTTTGGGGTTGTGCTCATGCCTCACACTGAGCTTGACTTGACGCTGTGGAAACCAAGTCTTTTAAGATCAATGGTATTTCCAGTGATGAAGCTGAGACTTTGCATCTCTCACTTTCTCTCCGCAGGCAGGTCGGTGGTCTTTCTGTTTTCAACCATCTCCCCCCTGGCCTTGCGAGCCCCCCCCCTCGCTCTGTCTGTGATCTGTTCTGCCAATATTTCGTCAGGGTACTCAAGATCTGACAAAGACCCCCTTCTGGTGAAACTGCCAATATCAAGAATCACTGCTCACCTTCACTCTTTCATTCCTCATTTTTCCTGCCTCTGGAACAAACTCGTCTGCCCTCTTCAATCCCAGTCCTCCTTCCAGGTCTTCAAAGATGTTCCCCACCATCTCATATCTTCCTCCATCCAAAATCTTGATATTTCCAACCCCCGTTGATCCCCCCCCATACCCAACTCCTTCAAATTCCCTGGATTCCTTCCTGAAAGTCCCGGTAGTACCGTCTTGTTGACCCCATCCCATCCCTCTCTCTTCCACAGATATCCTGTCTTTCTTCCAAACTATTTTGTGCTTCCCTCTCCCTCCCTTCTTGTCTCCTGCCTTGAGATATGTTTCTGTGTATTGGCTCTAACACAAGCCTACACTTGGAATGCAAAAACTATGAAAGTACCCTAGTAGCTGATGATGAGAAACATCCCCATAACATGATGCTGCCACCACCAGGCTTCACAGGAGGTATGGTGTCCTTTGACTGATGTGCTTTGTTGGGTATGCACCAAATGTAGCGTTTTTCATTTTTCCATAAGTTCCATCAGACCACAAAACTTTTTTCCACATGGCTTCAGAATCTCTCGAGTGTTTTTTTGTGGACCTCAAACGGGACTCAAGGTGGGCTTTTTTGTGTAACGCCTTCCTTCTTGCCACTTGACCGTGCAGCCCAGACTTGCGGAGTGCTTGGGATATTGTTGTCACATGGACACCAGTGATCAGTCCTTGCCATGAAGGCCTGAAGCTCTTTCAAAGTTGCCGTTGGCCTCTTGGTGGCCTCTGATCTGTCTCCTTGCTTGGTCATCCAGTTTGGAGGGACGGCCTGATCTCTGCAGGGTCTTCGTGGAACCATACGTGTTCCATTTCTTCATGATTGTCTTGACTGTGTTCCAAGGGATATTCAAGGCCTTTGAAATATTTTTATATACATCCCCTGATCTGTGCCTTTCTACAACTTCATCCCAGAGGTATTTTGAAAGCTCCACCCAGCAGAGAGATTCAGCATTTGCTGTAAAATTCACCACCCAGCAGTGGAAACCCACAGGAACGGCTGATTTTATTCTGAAATCATCAGAATCACTACATTTTAAACAGGTGGAGCTCAATTGACCTGGTGGGTGAATTTGAAGGTGATTGGTTCCACCTGAGCTCGTTTGCAATTGCCGTTATAATGGGGGTGGACACTCATCCAACCAAGATATTCTAGTTCTGTTTTTAATTCATTTTTTGAAACTTGTACAATTAATTTTTCACTTGGAAGTTGTGGGTTTCGATGTGTAAATAAAGGTGTAAAAAGTCTGATGCAATAATTATAATTTCAGATTATATGGCATCAAAAGGTGGAGATTTTGAAAGGGGGTGTAGACTTTCCACAGACACTGTACTATGACTCGTTCTCCATCCCAGTAAACATGACGTCTTCCAATCCACTGCAAAGTGCCTTCTTTGTCTCTCCCCAACTCTTTCCAGATCCTTTTACAATCTACCTGCTCTTTTGTCCTTCTCCCAGTTGTCGGTGTATATTTGTTGACGTATCTTTTTGTATTTTTCAGTTCTTTTATGTGCAATCGATGGCGCTGGATTCGTTGTTATTTCCATCCCATGTGTGGCATCATATACTTGCACCTGTTACTGGAATTTTTTTGCTTTTATGTATTCTTTGATGTCTCGATGCAGATGATGGAGTATTAAACGCTTTGTTGCACACAGAACAGTTGAAGGGTTTTTCTCCGGTGTGTATTCTTTGATGTTTATGAAAGTTACATAAATGATTGAACGCTTTGTTACACACAGAACAATTGTAAGGTTTCTCTCCATTGTGTATTCTTTGATGTGTCAATGCAGATGATGAATCAGTAAAGGTCTTGTGGCACACAGAACAATTGTAGGGTTTCTCTCCGGTGTGTATTCTTTGATGTTTCAATGCAGATGATGAATCAGTAAAGGTCTTGTGACACACAGAACAATTGTAGGGTTTCTCTCCGGTGTGTATTCTTTGATGTATCAATGCAGTTGATGCTTGATTAAAGGCTTTGTTGCACACAGAACACTTGTAAGGTTTCTCTCCGGTGTGTATTCTTTGATGTGTCGATACAGATGATGAATGATTAAACGCTTTGTTGCACACAGAACACTTGTAAGGTTTCTCTCCGGTGTGTATTCTTTGATGTTGAGAGAAGTTAGATAAATGATTAAACACTTTGTTGCACACAGAACACTTGTAAGGTTTCTCTCCGGTGTGTATTCTTTGATGTATCAATGCAGTTGATGAAAGATTAAACGCTTTGTTGCACACAGAACACTTGTAAGGTTTCTCTCCGGTGTGTGTTCTTTGATGTATCAATGCAGTTGATGAACGAGTAAAGGCTTTGTTGCACACAGAACAATTGTAAGGTTTCTCTCCGGTGTGTGTTCTTTGATGTATCAATGCAGTTGATGAATGATTAAACGCTTTGTTGCACACAGAACACTTGTAAGGTTTCTCTCCGCTGTGTGTTCTTTGATGTATTGATGCAGTTGATGAACGAGTAAACGCTTTGTTACACACAGAACAATTGTATGATTTCTTCCCCGAATGTATTTTTTGATGATGATATAAATTTGATGAAGAACAAAAGGCCTTCCGGCATTGTGAACACTTGTAAAAATTTTCACCGGTGTGCAATGTTTGATGTGTCAACAGACATGAAGAAGAAGCAAATCCCTTCTGACACACAGTGCACCTGAATGACGTCTCACCTGTGCATATTTCAACAGATCCTTTTATGCATGATGAGAAGGTGAAGTCTTTGTTGGTAACAGAAAAATTGTTTGTCTTCTCACTTCTTTGGCTCTCCTGTTGCAAGACATTGATACACCTGTCGCAGTTGTTGTTGTTTGTAGACACACCCCTAAACTTGTCAACATCCTGACAAAAAGCCTCTGTCGGGTGATGATCGAAAGAAGCTTCTGTGTCCACCGATGAGGAACAGTTGACACGTGACGACGTTTCAAATTTTTTCTCTGCAAATTAAGAATGGAGCAAAGACATCAATAAATCACTTTTACAACTTGTACAGCACTCGTGGAGCACATAGTTTCACCCTGCATGTTCATTCTGAACAAAATAACCATTATTAACTGATCACCCCACTATTATGGCCACTACTATCATGGCCCACATGCTCGTATCATCCATGTACCCTATTATATCACATTGTTTCTTGGAATGGGTTATGATCGTCAAAAATGTAATTATTCACTCAAGTCTGGTCATAGATCAGATAAATGGAGTTTCAGATTTTTCAGAGAAGGATTTCAATTCAACCAATCATGGCTGGAAGAAGAGTACACTGATGACGTCATCATTATCACCCGATAAACCCCATGGGGAGTTGATAACATATGCAAAGTTTCAATTATTTTCGTTGAGTGGATTCAGAGAAAATGATATTCAGATTTTCCCCTTTAATTCAATATGGCTGCCACACAATGTGACATATGACGACAATATTAACAATAAAAACATTCTCCATCGGGAGTTCCTCCGATGTTTAAAATTTTGCATCGATCGGACAAGTGGAAACATCGAAAACAATTATTAACGTGAAAATATGAAGACGTGGACACACAGACAGACAGACACAAACGCACACGGACACACCGAACACATTGGACAAATAAAACAGTTCAGGAAAGGAAAGAGAAACTCAAAACGAAAGAAGAGAATTCAAAAAATAAAAAAACAAACACAAAATTGGAGACAAAGACCTTGAGTGCTTGGGAGTTGAAAACAAATTCAATATGAAAATGATATCTCGAAAGATAAAATAAACAAGAAGCGAATACTTAGATATCGCGTGGCTGGGAGCAGTAAAAGTCGAGGTTGAAACAATTTTGCAGTTCTAAAATTTAAATGTAGACACGGTGAATGAGCACGCATGATGGGAAGAGTTGTGACGTTGGACAAATTTCTATTTATAGCCCTCAGATCAAAGGGACGTACGTGGCTATAAGTGTTTCAGAAGACGTGACAGAAGACACAGGACAGAATAGCCAATTATATAACAGCGCGATGTCGCCGCGCTGTAATAAATAATAAACACCACCGAATGAGGAAGCAATCAGGAGAAAACAAAACCACATGTTTGAGAGTAACCCGAAGAGATTCTTCCACGAAATTAGGCAAACAAAAGTAGAATGTGTCAACTCCCACTGAAAAAGAAAAGATGGGGAAACATTCTGAAAAGGAATTCTTGGAGATAGAAAGGAACATAACAAGGAAGCAGAATGGATCTTGGACTTGGAAAAGAAGAAGCACCATGCAGGTGGAGGAAATGTCCCCAGTGAATATTGATGAAGAAATAAACAATTAAAAACAACTTAAAAAAATGCAACCGACCTATAAAATCCAGGCCCAGATGGAATTCCAAACTTCTGGCTGAAACAACTTGATGCTCGCCACAATCACAACCAGAGGACATTCAAACAACTGATGCAAGAGGAAAAGGAAGTGCATGAGTGGTTCGCAGATGGAAACACATTTCTCACCTAAAAATCTGAAGAAACCCAACTTCCTCACAAATACCGGCCAATAACATGTCAAACTAGAGGGGAGCACTCGGTAGAGTGCAAAGCCTCCGTCGCCAATACTGCTGGGTCACTTAAGTGAACCTGATATCCGATTCATTGTTGGTCAAAAAGGAATCAGACTCTACTGAACCACGATTGCATAAACTCAACAAGATCGACGCGCATGTAGAAATGGCAAAAAAAAATTGATTTTTTTTTTGAATTGCAAAATTTGTTTTTTGGGTTGGAAATCACTTAAAACATGCAGAAATGCAAAAAAAAAATATTCAAATATTTTTCAAATAAAATCGAAATTTTTTTGAAAAAAAGTTGCAAAATTTGGTTTTTTTTTTGCTCTAAAAATTATTTTTTTTGGTTGGAAATCACATAAAACATGAAGAAATGCAAAAAAAGTCAAATATTTTTTCAAAATGGCCGCCATATTGGACTTTGGACCGAGTCCAATATCTAATGGCATGATCCTTGGACCATACCTAATCCCCCCACCAAGTTTCGTCGAAATCCGTCCAGGAGTTTTTCCGTAATACTGTTCACAAACAAACAAACAAACAAGCAGTCAGAGACTGGAACTTACGAAATCGTTAACTTGACCTCTGACCTTGTCTAATAAAAGCTGTTTCCAGAGAAGGTAGCGACGCACCAGAAACCAGAAGTTTCTATGATGATTCTGTACCAAACCATCAAAAATCGTAACGTCGACCAAAGCAAAAACCTCCATTTCTCCACGCAATTATTTTATATTATTTTATCAAAGTCACAAAACCGGAATATTCGGCCATCCACCAACAATCTTTACATAATCCGACGGCTTCGCGAGTCAGGCATGCGACGATAACCTTTATTGGGATAAAAAATGACTTTTAAACACCATCTTTATCGAAAACACCGTCAGCGCACACACGGAAAACTTTTACGTGACTCAACGATGAGTCTGCTCGAGCGCACTGCGTCAAGTAACGACCCGTGATGCGTCAAGTAAAATATTTTTTATACAATCTTAAAACGTCTCCAAAACATCCGATTTTTACCAGAATTTCGACAACCGAGTTTTAAGCGTCCTGAGCGATCGCAAAAATGGAAGAAAAAATTAAAATCGAACTTAAAACGAACTCGTAACGTCGAGCGAAGCAAAAATCTCCATTTCTCCACATTAATTTACGGAATTATGTTTGACCTTACTGTGACCTTGACCTTTGATCGATTTTTGACCAAAATCTAATCAGCGCTAGCCATCACCCTCCTGAATCACGTGGTGTAATTTGACATTGGTAGCTTCTTCCGTTCTCGAGTTATCGTGCCGACAAGCAAACAAACAAACACACAAACAAACACACAAACAAACAAACAGAAACGGAAGTGATCAATATACTTACGAAATCTAAAGATTTCGTAAGTAACAAGCAGTCATAGACTGGTACTTATGAAATCGTCAACTTGACCTCTGACCTTGTCTAATAAAAGCTGTCTCTAGAGAAGGTAGCGACGCAAACCAGAAGTTTCTACGATAATTCTGTACCAAACCATCATAAATCGAATGTTTGACCTCACTGTAACCTTGACCTTTGACCGATTTTGACCAAAATCTAATCAGCGCGAGGCAAGCCATCACCCTCCTGAATCACGTGGTGTAATTTGACATTGGCAGCTTCTTCTGTTCGCGAGTTATAATTTTTTTTGATGTTTGACCTCACTGTGACCTTGACCTTTGACAGATTTTGACCAAAATCTAATCAGCGCCAGCCATCACCCTCCTGAATCACGTGGTCTAATTTGACATTGGTAGCTTCTTCCGTTCTCGAGTTATAACTTTTTTTGGATGTTTGACCTCACTGTAACCTTGACCTTTGACCGATTTTGACCAAAATCTAATCAGCACTAGCCATCACCCTCCTGAATCACGTGGTGTAATTTGACATTGGCAGCTTCTTCTGTTCGCGAGTTATAATTTTTTTGATGTTTGACCTCACTGTGACCTTGACCTTTGACCGATTTTGACCAAAATATAATCAGCGCGAGCCATCACCCTCCTGAATCACGTGGTGTAATTTGACATTGGTAGTTTCTTCCGTTCTCAAGTTATAATTTTTTTTGATGTTTGACCTCACTGTGACCTTGACCTTTGAAATGATTTTGACCAAGTTCTAATCAGCACGAGCCATCACCCTCCTGAATCACGTGGTCTAATTTGACATTGGTAGCTTCTTCCGTTCTCGAGTTATAACTTTTTTTGGATGTTTGACCTCACTGTAACCTTGACCTTTGACCGATTTTGACCAAAATCTAATCAGCACTAGCCATCACCCTCCTGAATCACGTGGTATAATTTGACATTGGTAGCTTCTTCCGTTCTCGAGTTATCGTGCCTACAAACAAACAAACAAACAAGCAGTCATAGACTGGTACTTACGAAATCGTCAACTTGACCTCTGACCTTGTCTAATAAAAGCTGTCTCTTGAGAAGGTAGCGACGCAAACCAGAAGTTTCTTCGTTGTTTCTGTACCAAACCATCAAAAATCCAATGTTTTGGATGTTTTACCTCACTGTGACCTTGACCTTTGACCGATTTTGACCAAAATCTAATCAGCGCTCACCACCACCCTCCTGAATCACGTGGTGTAATTTGACATTGGTAGCTTCTTCTGTTCTCGAGTTATCATTTTTTGGATGTTTGACCTCACTGTGACCTTGACCTTTGACCGATTTTGACCAAAATCTAATCAGCACTTGCCATCACCCTCCTGAATCACGTGGTGTAATTTGACATTGGTAGCTTCTTCCGTTCTCGAGTTATCTGTACCAAACCATCAAAAATCGAATATTTGACCTCACCGTGACCTTGACCTTTGACCGATTTTGACCAAAATCTAATCAGCACTCGCCATCACCCTCCTGAATCACGTGGTGTAATTTGACATTGGCAGCTTCTTCCGTTCTCGAGTTATCGTGCCTACAAACAAACAAACAAACAAACAGAAACGGAAGGCATCAATCTTCTTCTTCTTCTTTCGGCTGCTCCCGTTAGTGGTCGCCACAGCGCATAGTGATTTGGCGCATGTTTTACGCCGGATGCCCTTCCTGACGCAACCCTGGTCACCTCTTACGACACAGGGATATGGTACACCTATTTTAACCGGGGTATACACCGGCCCAGTACACTGGTACTCACTTCACCGACCTCGGAAGGATAACAGGCTGAGTCAACCCCTGGTGTATTAATTCAGTGGCCCAACGGGGCTTGAACTCAGGACCTTTTGGATCCCAAGTCGCTGCCCTAACCACTGCGCCAACACCAGGCTCAAACGGAAGGCATCAATATACTTACGAAATCTTTAGATTTCGTAAGTAACAAACAAACAGAAACGGAAGGCATCAACATACTTTCGAAATCTTTAGATTTCGGAAGTAACAAACAAACAAACAAACACACAAACAAACACACAAACAAACAAACAGAAACGGAACTGATCCATATACTTACGAAATCATTAGATTTCGAAAGTAACAAACAGACAGGGGTGAAAACAGTAACCTCCATTCATCTTCGAAGATGGCGGAGGTTAATAACAACATACAAGCTTCCAACAGGAATCATGACAGAAATGATGTTCCATCACCGAACCCAACAAGGAGGTTGAGACGTAGAATAAAAGTACCACCACCCACGACTGAACAAGGCTGAACTTGAAAATTTCAAAGTGCGAAGAACCAAATTGTCCACCGCTTGGATGGACTATAAGGAAGCTTTTGACAGTGTTCCACATTCATGGATGACAAAATGCATGCAAATATGCAAAAGCAATCCCCAAGTCATCAAACCGATTGAGAAAGCAATGGAACTCTGGAATACCACGTTGATAGGACAGCACTCAGAAGGAAATATCAAAATACCAGATGTGAATATATGGCATGGGATCTTGCAGGGAGACAGTCTTTCCCCCTCTCTTATTTTGTTTGGCCCTGGACCCACTTAGTAACCTCATCAACAAACAAAGACATGGATACACCTGAACAACCAACAGAAGAACACCCAAAGAAACAGGAAAGGTGACTCACCTACGATAGTTGATTATTTAAAGCTCTTCCTGACCGAGCTGTTTTAGCTGTTGAAAGTCTGGTTGGGTCACAACAACACCAACCAAGGCTGAACTGCCCAGAGCAGATATAAATCTTTCCCTCGCATTGTAATTGCAGACTGACTTTCTGACCTACGGACCAAGGAGCCATGTGTGATCCACCCCAGCACCCAAAGGGCTGCAGTCTTGATGCCATTCTGTCTCGAAGAAGATCAAAACATCGTTGGATGATCTCACCCCCTCTGAAAAATTCGATCAACTTTTAATTCATAAATATTCCTTTTCCCTTTCAAAATTAAGCTGACCTCCAGATGGCTGCTGCAACAAAGCTGCGAGTGATTCGTCCCTGAACCCTCAACATGTCAGCTATGGTGTCAGCATGCTTGGAGGGTAAACATACCTCATCTCACTGAAAAGTACATCAGAATTCAAAGTTTCTATGCACTGCAGAGTCGGGGAAAGAGTGTGTTGCTTTTGTTGCACCCATGCTCCATATCGATATGTTAAGATATTGACGTTTTTGCACTTGTGTCGGTGGATTGTTCGATATACCTTGTTGTACCTTTATGTGGAAAGGTGTTCTGACATGAGGTTTTTACATCCCGAGAGAAGGTCATGGTGTTTTCTATTTCCACCTTACAGAACCTGCACCTGTCCTTATTGACTCCATCCGGCCATCTTCTTAAAGTGTCCTTGGTGTTGGGTATTTACAGTGCTTATAGAAATTCTACACCCCCTTTCAAAATTTTCACCTTTTGTTGCCTTCCAGCCTGGAATTAAATGACATTAAATCAGACTTTTCCCCCTATATTTATCCACCGCAACCACAACTTCCAAATGAAAAACAAATTCCACAAATTTCAGAAAATTAAAAACACAAAACTAGAATATCTTGGATGGATGTCTCCACCGCCCTGAGTTAAAACTTGGTGGAACACCTTTGACAGCAATGACAACTGTGAGTCTGTTGGGATTGGTCTCTACCAACTTTGCACACCTTGATTGGGAAATATTTGCCCATTATTCTGCACAAAACTGTTCAAGCTCAATCAAGCTGCATGGGGGGAGCATTGATGGACAGCAATCTTCAAGTTATGCCACAGATTTTCGATTGAATTTAGGTCGGGGATCTGACTGGGCTACTCAAGATATCTTTTTGTTCCTCAGCCACTGCAGTGTGGCTTTGGTTGTGTGTTTCGGGTCGTTATCATGCTGAAAGGTGAACTTCTGTCCCAATTTCAGATTTCTTGCAGAGGGCAGCAGGTTTTCCTCTCAAATTTTTCCTGTGTTTTGCTCCATCTATTTTCCGTTCTGTCCTGACAAATCACACCCTCACCATGTCTCTCCGAAAGGACAGCCTGGAAGCCCCCTCCACCCCCCAACTGCCTTCACAACATACGTTTTCAAGAATTCCTTTCATTCAAGCTTCTGGGTCTCATTATCCGCCGTGATCTTTACGAGGAAACCCACATCTCCAATGTGGCCTGCCAATTCAATTGCCAACCTGGCATCCTCCAATGTGCGAAGTCCTTCCTTGGCACACCTGAGATTCCAACCATTCACAAAGCTTTCATCCGCAGTCTGATGGGTTACTGCACCCCCCTCTGGGGTGGTGCTCCTGCCTCACACCAAGATCGATTTCCTGCTCTGGAAACCAAGGCTTTTAGGATAATTGGTATTTCCCGCGATGACGCTGAGTCTTTGGATCTCTCACTCTCTCTCTCTCCGCAGGCAGGTCGGTGGTCTTTCTGTCTTCTACCGTCGCCTCTCCGGTCACGTCCCCCCTGCTGTGTCTGCGATTTGTCGCCCCTTTATTTCCTCAGGGTACTCAAGGTCTGACAAAAACCCCCTTCTGGTGAAACTGCCAAAATCAAGAATCACTGCTCACCTTCACTCTTTCATTCCTCATTTTTCCTGCCTCTGGAACAAACTCCGATGCTCTCTTCAATCTCATTCCTCCCTCCAGGTCTTCAAAGCAGCTGTTCACCACCATCTCATATCTTCCCCCATCCAAAATCTTGATATTTACTACCCCCGTTGATCCACCCCAAACACACCTCCTTCAAATTCCCTGTTTTCCTTCCTGAAAGTCCCTGTAGTACCATGTTGTTTACCCCCATCCTATCCTTCTCTCTTCCACAGACATCCTCTTGTCTTTCTTCCGCACTATTTTGTGCTTCCCTCTCCCTCCCTTTTTGTCTCCTGCCTTATGATATATTTCTGTGTTTTAGCTCTGACACAAGTCCAGACTTGGCATACAAAAAAACTATAAAAAGTGCCCCAGTCCCTGATCATGAGAAACATCCCCATAACATGATGCTGCCATCACCAGGCTTCACAGTAGGTATGGTGTCCTTTGGCTGATGTGCTTTGTTGGGTTTGCACCAAATGTAGCGTTTTGCATTTATCGATAAGTTCCATCAGACCACAAAACTTTTTTCCACGTGGCTTCAGAATGTCTGGAGTGTTTGACCATCTGGAGTGACCATACAGCCAAGACTTGTGGAGTGCTTGGGATATTGTTGTCACATGGACACCAGGATCAGTCCCTGCCATGAAGGCCTGCAGCTCTTTCAAAATTGCCATTGGCCTCTTGGTGGCCTCTGATCAGTCTCCTTGCTTGGTCATCCAGTTTGGAGGGATGGCCTAATCTGCGCAGGGTCTTGGTGATACCATACCCTCTTGACTGTGCTCCAAGAGATATTCAAGGCCTTTGAAATATTTTTATACCCATACCCTGATCTGTGCCTTTCCACAACTTTATCCCGGAGATATTTTGAAAGCTCCTTGATGCTCATGGTTGAGCATTTGCTGTGAAATGCACGAGCCAGCACTGAAAACCCACAGGAACGGCTGATTTTATTCTGAAATCATCATAATCATTGCAATTCAAACAGGTGGAGGTTAATGAACCTGGTGTGTGATTTTGAAGGTGATTGGTTCCACCTGAGCTCGTTTGCAATTGTCGTTATAAGGCGGGTGGACACTTATACCACCAAGATATTATAGTCTTGTATTTTAAATTAATTTTCTGAAATTTGTATAATTTGTTTTTCACCTGGAAGTTGTGGGTTTCAAAGTGTAAATAAAGGTGTAAAAAGTCTGAATTAATGATATTTAATTCCAGGTTATGAGGAATCAAAATGTGAAAATTTTGAAAGAGGGTGCAGACTTTCTATAAACACTGTACTCTGACTCGTTCTCCTTCCCAGTTAACATGACGTATTCCAAGCCACTGCAAAGTGCCTTCTTTGTCTCTCTCCAACTCTTTCCAGATCTTTTTACAATTCCTGCTCTTTTGTCGTTCTCCCAGTTGCGGTGTATATTTGTTGATGTATCTTTTTGTATTTTTCATTTCTTTTCTTTGCAATCGATCGTGCTGGATTTGCTGTTATTTCTATCCCATGTGTGGCATCTTCTACTCGCACCTGTTACTGGAAATTTTTTGCTTTGATGTATTCTTTGATGTATTCTTTGATGTCTTGATGCAGATGATGACTGATTAAACACTTTGTCACACACAGAACAATTGTAAGGTTTCTCTCCGGTGTGTATTATTTTATGTCGAGATACAGATGATGAATTAGTAAAGGCCTTGTGACACACAGAACAAGTGTAGGGTTTCTCTCCGGTGTGTATTCTTTGATGTGTCGATACAGATGATGAATGAGTGAAGGCCTTGTGACACACAGAACAATTGTAGGGTTTCTCTCTGGTGTGTATTCTTTGATGTGTCAATGCAGTTGATGAACGATTAAATGTCTTGTTACACACAGAACACTTAAAGGGTTTCTCTCCGGTGTGTATTCTTTGATGTTTATGAAAGTTAGATAAATGATTGAACGCTTTGTAACACACAGAACAATTGTAAGGTTTCTCCCCCAAATGTGTTTTTTGATGACAATATAAACTTGATGAAGAACAGAAAACCTTCCTGCATTGTGAACACTTATAGGGTTTCTCTCTGGTGTGTATTATTTGATGTCTATGAAAGTTAGATGAATGATTGAACGCTTTGTGACACACAGAACAATTGTAAGGTTTCTCCCCCGAATCTGTTTTTTGATGACAATATAAATTTGATGAAGAACAGAAAGCCTTCTTGCATTGTGAACACTTGTAGGGTTTCTCTCCAGTGTGCAACCTTTGATGTGTTAACAGATGTGAAGAAGAAGCAAATCCCATCTGACACACAGTGCATCTGTGCGACGTCTCACCTGTGCATATATTTACACATCCTTTAAAACACGATGAGGAGGTGAAGTCTTTCTTGGTAACAGAAAAATTGTTTGTCTTCTCACTTCTTTGGCTCTCCTGTTGCAAGACATTGATACACCTGTCGCAGTTGTTGTTGTTTGCAGACACACCCCTAAACTTGTCAACATCCTGACACAAAGTCTCTGTCGGGTGATGAACGAAAGAAACTTCTGTGTCCACCGATGAGGAACAGTTGACACGTGACGACGTTTCAAATTTTTTCTCTGCAAATTAAGAATGGAGCAAAAACATCAATAAATCACTTTTACAACTTGAACAGCACTCAAAGAGCACAGTCTCATCTTGCACGTTCATTCTGAACAAAATTACCATTATTAACTGAATACCCCCACTATTATGGCCACTACTATCATGGACCACATGCTCGTATCGTCCATGCACCCTATTATATCACAGTGTTTCTTGCAATGGGTTATGATCGTCAAAAATGTAATTATTCACTCAAGTCTGGTCATGGATCAGATAAATGAAGTTTCAGATTTTTCAGAGGATTTCAATTCAACCAATCATGGCAGGAAGAAGACTTCACTGATGACGTCATCATTATCACCCAAGATACCCCATGGAGAGTTGATTTTATAATATATGCAAAGTTTAAATTATTTTCGTTGAGTGGTTTCAGAGAAAATGATATTCAAATTTTTCCTTTAATTCAATATGGCTGCCATACCATGTGACATATGATGACAATCTTAACAATAAAAACATTCTCAATCGGGAGTTCCTCCGATGTTGAAAATTTTGCATCGATCGGACAAGCGGAAACAGAGAAAACAATTTTTAAAGTGAAAATATGAAGATGTGGACACATCGACAGACAGACACAAACGCACACAGACACACCGAACACATTGGACAAATACAACAGTTCAGGAAAGGAAAGAGAAACCCAAAATTAAAAAAAGAGAATTCAAAAAATAAAAAACAAACATAAAATTGGAAACGAAAACCTCGAGTGCTTGGGTGTTGAAAACAAACTCAATCTGGAAATGATAGCAAGAAAGATAAAATAAATAAATAAAAAACACCACCGTGTGAGGAAGCAAACAACAGGAGAAAACAAAACCACATGTTTGAGAGTAACCCGAACAGATTCTTCCACGAATTAGGGAAACAAAAGCAGAATGTGTCAACTCCCCCTGAAAAAGAAAAGATGGGAAAACATTCTGGGAAGGAATTCTTGGAGATCGAAAGGAACATAACAAGGAAGCAGAATGTATTGTGGACTTGGAAAAGAAGCGCCATGTTGGTAGAGGAAATGTCCCTAGTTATTATTGATGAAGAAACAGAGAATTAAAAACAACTTCAAAAATGCCACCAAACTTTAAAATCCAGGCCCAGATGGAATTCCAAACTTGTGGCTGAAACAACTTGATGCTCTCCACAATCACGACACCAGGACATTTAAACAACTGATCCAAGAGGAAAAGGAAGTGTATCAGTGGTTCGCAGAAGGAAACACATTTCTCATCGAAAAATCTGAAGAAACCCAACTTCCTCACAAATACCGGCCAATAATGTCTTCTAATAACATACAAACTTCCAACAGGAATCATGACAGAAATGATGTTTCATCACCGAACCCAACAAGGAGGGTTGCAGGTCGAACAAAAGTGCCACCACCCACTACTGAACAAGGCCATACTTGAAAATTTCAAAATGCAAACAACCAAAATGTCCACCACCTGGATGAACTAAAAGGAAGCTTTTGAGAGTGTTCCATATTCATGGATGATAAAATGCATGTAAATATACAAAATCAATCCCCAAGTAATCAAACTGATTGAGAAAGCAATGGAACTCTGGAATACCACGATGATAGCACGGCACTCAAAAGGAAACATCGAAATACCAGATGTGAAGATATGGCATGGGATCTTCCAGGGGGACAGTCTTTCCACCCCCCCTCCCCCAACTTGTTTTGTCTTGCTATGGACCCACTGAGTAACCTCATCAACAAACATGGACTGGATGCACACCCGAACATCGAATCGAAGAACATCCAAAGAATCAGGAAAGATGACAAACCTACGATACATGGATGATTTCAAGCTCTTCCTGGCCCAGCTGTTTTATCTGTTGAAAGTGTGGTTGGGTTACAATAACACCAACCAAGGCTGAACTGGCCAGAGCAATGACCACCACACGAGGAGACACCATCAACAAAACGAGTTAAGAGACACTGACAGCAGATGCAGTGGCCATGGCAACAATAAACAACTCTTAATGTCAGAGGCACCGACAGTGAGAAAGATATGAAATACTGACAGTTTTGGTCAGGAGACAGGAGAGAGTAATAATGTAGGAGACGAAACGGAGGAGGCAAAGGAGAGAAAGGCTGTCTTTCAACTGCTCAATTTAATGTTGTGCAAGAAAGGCACATTCTCTGAATTTCATGTGACAAAGTTAATTTTAAGTCTTACTCAAACAGTAAAGTAGGAATCTGGAGTCCACGGTATGCTGAGAGTGGGATACTTCAGCGACAACATTCACTGAAGACAAAGAACCAACTTCACCCCGCTGTACGTTGGTTGCTCGTATCTACTGGTCGGTCTACTTGTCGAATCGACTGACCTGCTGTTGTCTTGGAGATGACTTCAAAGCAGGCATCTCCTTGCTGGCCTTATCGAAAAGGCAGCCTGCCCGTTCCTCCACTCTCTCTTCACATGCTTCCAGTCACGTATTGTCCTTCATAGCTTGGAGAACCTCAATTCAACCTCCCTCTTGGACAGCTTGATCTGTGGACTTGGGTTGTTCTCCAAGTTGGGGTGTAACAAAGCTTTCACCCTCTGAGGACCTTTGCTGCACAATTGGCTTGTCGGATTCATCCGATGTGCAACCACTGGACAAAATCTTTTGAACATGATCACAGCCAACCTTTCACCTCTTAATAACCTGCTGTGGTACATTTTACAAACTGGTTTCCTGAGATAAGTTGTCACCGCAAGAGTCGTGAGTTAACGACTCTGATCGACACAATTATATTTTCGTCACTGATCTGCACAAAATACCCCATAATGACAAATTGAAAACATGTTTTTGGAAATTTAAACCAAAAAAAGCTGAAATGTCTTGCAACAATAAGTATTCAACCCCTTTTCTATGGCATTCCAAATTGAGCTCAGGGCATCCAATTTCCTTTGATCATCCTTGAGATGTCTTCACAACTTTCTCCCTCGTATCTCTCCCTGGTGACTCCCTCCTCCGGTATGACAGACCTGAGCCTCGTCCTGGTGGAGGAGTTGCTCTCTTCAACAAAGACTCCATGCACTGCCCTCACTCCCCCACACCCCCCAGGAATACCTCTGACTCCGGCTTCCCCTCCACTCCCACCTCATGTTTATATGTGTGTTGTTGCGTCCACCAGTGATGACTCCATTTACACCTCACTCTCTGAAAACATAGACCAACTTCTATCCTCTCATCCCAACTCTCTCTTCCTCATATGTGGTGACTTCAACTGCCATCATGACAGTTGGTTGGCACCATGACATGACACCAACAACCCCCTTCTGGAAAAACTGCCAAAACCAAGAATCACTGCTCACCTTCACTCTTTCATTATTCTTTTTTCCCCGCCTTTGGAACAAACTCCCACACTCTCTTCAATCCCATTCTTCCATCCAGGTATTCAAAACAGCTGTTCACCACCACCTCTTATCGTCCCCCATCCCAATCCTCGATCTTTTCTACCCCCGTTAATCCACCCCAACCCCACCTCCTTCAAATTCCCTGCTTTCCTTCCTGAAAGTCCCTGTCGTGTCCATCTTGTATACCCCATGTTCCCTCACCCGATCACAGATCTCTTCAGGTCTCTGTTCCCCATTGTTTTGTCTTTCCCTCTCCTGCCCCCCTTGTTGTGTGTTGTGTGTTCGCTCTCATATGAGCCTCGACAATGTGGACAAAAAAAACAAACTTGATTCGAGTCCACCTGTGGCTAATTCAAATGATTGGACATGATTTCGAAAAAGAAACACACCTTTATAAATAAGGTCCCAAAGTTGACAGTGCAGGTCAGAGCAGAAACTCTTCCATGAAGTCCAAGGAACTGTCCGTATAACTCCGAGATAAAATTGTGAGGAGGCATAGATCTGGGGAAGGGTATGAAATCAATTTCTGGTGTTGAAAGGTCCCAAGAGCACAGTGAGCTCTATCATTCGGAAATGGAAAGAATAGGAACTACCCAGACCCTTCCTGGAGTTGGCCGTCTGAACAAACTGAGCAACCGGGCAAGAAGGACCTTTGTCAGGGAGGTAAAGAAGACCCCAACGACCACTCTGACAGACTACAGAGTTCTTTTACTGAGATGGGAGAAACTGTTGGAAGGACAAAAGTCTCTACAGCACTTTAAAAATCTCGGCTTTATGGGAGATTGGCGAGAAGGAAGCAACTCCTGAGAAAAAAGCACATGACAGCACGTCTTGAGTTTGTAAAAAGTCACGTGAAAGACTTTGAGAGCAAGAGGCAAAACACTCTGTGGTCTGATGAGACGAAAATGGAACTCTTTGGCCTGAATGCAAAGCACTACATCTGGCAGAAACTGAGCACAGCTCATCACCCATCCAAAACCATCCCAACCGAGAGGCATGGTGGCGGCGGCATCATGCGATGGGGATGCTTTTCAGCGGCAGGGACTGGAAGACTTGTAAGGATAGAAGGGAACAATTAATGGAGCCAAATACAAGCAAATCCTTGAGGAGTTGGCTGCCTGATGCTGGCTTAATGGTGAGGGTGCCTGGCTTTGGATCCTCGGGTCCTGAGTTCAAATCCCCCTCACTGTTGAATTAATACCAGGTGGGGTTAACTCGGCCTGTCATCCTTCCGAGGTCGGCAAAGTGAGTGCCAGCATGCTGGTTTCCTGTCGGAGTGGCGACCCGTCCAGGATTGTGCCCAATAGCCAAGGAGACTGATTCAGCAGCACCAACGTTCTGCACAGAGTATGGTCCCAACATCCTCCTCCTTGAGGAGAACCTGCTTCAGAGTGAAAATGATAATCGACTGCGGCGAAGATTTATGTTCCAACAGGACAATTACTCCCAGTATACAGCCAAAGCAACACTGCAACACCACAAAGTATTGACTGAGAGGGTTGAACACACATTGACGAAAGACATTTCAGTTTTTCAGTTTTCATTAATTTGTAAAAAATTCAAAAAATATTATTTCCCTTTGTCATTACGGGGTATTTTGTGTTGATCAGCGACAAAACATTTAAATTTAATCCATTTTGAAGTCAGGCTGTAACACAAGAAAATGTGAAAAAGTTGAGAGGTCTGAATACTTGATGAAGGCATTGGAGGTTTCACCCATAAAACACCACAAAGGGCACATTGGAGTCTTTATTTTCTTTCCGCCGTGACATCCTCCGGGTGGGTAACTGGTGCACTTGCTTCGGTGCCTTGAGGTGGAGACGGAACACTGTTGCTTGTGTCCTTTATAACATCCTTAAAAACAGTAAGTTTCCTGTTTGGAATGATTTTCAATTTTGTTTCAATTTTGCAGGAAGATTAAAACTAATATCTTCCTCCTCTCCATGCATGTGAGATCGGGACGGATTCATGGCCAATGTACTGATAAACTGCAGGTTTGTTTTCGGATTAATGTTCAAAATATAACTTTCAACTGAAATGGAGTTCTTCCTCGAACATAAACTGATGTTTGTCGACAGACTGATAGACAAATTGAACAAACCGCTTAACTCCACCTTTCGCTTCGTGTGCGTCGAAGTAGAAGTACCCGTCGTTTCCCTGACGGTTTTAATCAAACGACGGCACGTTGTACTTCCAAACATTCTGCTCCATTCACTCCATCATTTTCCCGGGGTCATCTTCCCTCCGCTTGGAAGTCAGGTGACATGATCTTCATGAACCATCCTTGTTGCTTACATCTGTATATGGCGTGAGCAAAAATCACCTCCACTTCGCTGTGAAGCTCATTGTTGTTTGCTTTGATTTGAAGCTACGCTTGAAATGAGTGAAATGAAACATTCTCCTTCCCTCAAGCTGCCTTCCCTCCTCACGTTGCCGCCTCCCCCTCATGCTGCCTTCCCATTCCCTTGTGCCGCCTCCCCCTCCCTCAACAGCAAGGAATTACGAGATCACGGCAGGATAGCCAAGAGGTACGCATGCTCGCTCTCAGCTGTCTCGCCTGGGTTTGAATCCCGACCCAGTGATAAACGGTCATCCCGGTGTTTCACAGGCAGGGTGATTCATAAATGTGTGTGTTATCTCCCGCATGGGTGTTAAACTCGGCGTCACATATGCCTGGATCCCCCCTCCACACTTTCACCCCTCCCCTTCCTTCTGCCTTCTCCCTCTGCCTCTCTCTCCTGACCCTATCCCTCGCTCTCCTACGCCTTTACCTCCTCTATCCTTCCCCTCCCTCCTCTCTCCCTCTTCCCCTCTCACCTCCCTCCTCTCCTCTATCCTTCCCCTCCCTCCCCTCTCACATCCCTCCTCTTCTCTATCCTTCCCATCCCTCCTCTCCCTCTTCCCTTGAATATTCCCATCAGCGAAGCGACAGGTAGTATTGTTACGAATTTCGAAATCGATCGCACACAACATTCAGGTCCTTTCGCTAAGATATTTCGGTAAATATGTGTTTTACAGATAGCTTCCTTTCCCTTGCCTCATGGGTAAATCAATGTAAATGCGCTGTGATTAATTTTAATAGTTAGGAGTTTTATCGAGATTCTGCTAAGAAGAAGAACAACACTCCCGCCCCGAGATTCTGAGACGTAAACAGGAATGACCGTTACAAAAAGTATGATCAGAAAAGAACGACAACTTCCACGCCGGGATTTTACCCGTGCGCCGGAAAGGGGAAGGGGGAGCCAAACGGAGCGTAGAAAGGAAGCTTGTAGCGATGAAGAAGGGAGGAGGAGACTTGAGGAGAAGCGAAGGGAAGGAAGAAGCGAGGAGAAGAAGCACCGACGTCCGGCCCCACAACAGTATTTGCTGGTAAACAAGTAAACAAACACGAATTAAGCTATATATATATAAATATTATATATAAATATATATTACATTTTCACACTTTCCTCAATTAAAAGAAGTCATTATTAACTTTAAATTATTTAATTAGTTCCGTGCTCATGAGAGTTCAAGTCCCCTGACCCTTAGTGATGGGTTATGTTGTTAAACATGTCGTTTATGATCCATCCATGAAGACTACACTCTGTAGAGAGAGAGCATCAGTGCTGTGACAGCAGTTACCTGGGTTATTGGACAAAATCCTGGACAGGTAACCACTCTGACACAGGATACTCAAACGGCTCAATCATCCCAGCAAGCTGGTATCACTTTGCCAACCTCAGATGAGAAGGATGACAAGCTGAGTCAACCCCACCTGGTATTACTTCAACAACATCGTGGGATTTGAACCCAGGACCCAAGTAAACCAAGTCCACCATCCTAACCATTAAACCAACACCAGGTATACCTCCATGATATTTTACCAAAACAGATAAACAGTCGGTACAAACACACCTATCCCGTGACAATGGTTTCATAACAGTTCTTACAGCAGGTCAAAGGTCGAGGTCACAGCTTCAGGTCAAAATTTCGTGAAAAATTATTTTGGGGTCAAACTTTGACCTTGAGCTTGTGACTTCCATCCATCGAGCAGAATTAATTAGTTTCCTGGTAAACTCTCACCAACTCTGCTTTACAAACAGCCGACTGGTTTAGTGGTAACTCAGTTCGCCCTTCACATCTTTAAACATAATATTAAACATAATTTGGCCTTAAATAAAGTTGTTACAGGACGAGCTCGAAACTCCCAACTTGGTGATGCACAGGGAAGGTGTTGCATCAGTGAGCATACCTTCCTCTGAAAGCAAAGGCAAGTCTCTTGTCTTCTCATCCAGTGATTTCTCGAGGCCGTTAAAGATTCCACTGCAGTCCTCAAGAACAGGCCATTGTGTGCCGGTGCAGAGGACCCTCATCACAAGTACATCTTCATCTGTTTTTTTGCAAACGAGATTAAAGAGGAATCGAATGATGACTGAAGTGATGAGGTATAAAATGATGTCATACATGTACAAGAGGGAGGGTAACATGTCATGGATGGGATTTCCATTCACAATTCAATTCCGGCTCCGCTCCAGACATCGTGACATTCACTAAATCAATGAGTTCCTGTGTTAGTACACAGCACGGATCAGCACGGGAAACACAAGTTCTCGGTACGGAGTGAACGTCACGTACCGGGTCTGGACCCCTTGTCCTCGGGTGAACCGACCATGGACCCGCGGTCTTCCGGAGAACCTCCCGGAACAACCACGTATCCTCCATCGGAGCCGCTCGTGGATCCCGGGGTGTTCGCTCTGACATCTCGGGTCATGGTGGACCGCACGTCGTGTCGGGTGAAGGACGGTACGCTATGGTAACCGAGTGAAGAGCGCGAGCTGTTTGGGGAAAAAGCGAACAGGGAGATCGCGATGTCTGATTGGTTCCCGCCACATCACGTGTCCATGATTTTAAATTAATACAAAGATTGAACGTTTCGTTTTAACGGATTGTTTGTGTTTCAGATTGTGTTGTAAAAGTGGAAAATCGAGTCCGAGTTCGTCGATAATTATTCCCTCGATACGAATCAATGTTCTTTATTTACTGTTTTTGTATTTATCGACAATCTTCCCTCCATAACGGTGTTATATATGGGTATGTGGGTATGTATGTGGGTATGTATGATCTACTCCTCCGGGATGATTTGACCTTGGAAGCTGAAACTTTCAGGGATTAATGAGGGAACCCCGACATTGTGTGTGTGTGCAAGTTCCAATTGATTCCATCAAGTTTTGAGGAAAAAGTGATTTCAAGATCCTTCGGGACCCCCATTCATGATGATGGGAAGAAAACCACGGGTTAACCTTCCAGGGTCAGATTACGGTCACCTGTGTGTCTGAGTGGTGCTCAGGTTTCGTAAACCAGACGACGGTCTCCTTGTATTGGGTTCACCTGAGGCTGTCCCTTCGGGTGAGTGCCTGGAATGTCCTTTCCCAAAGAGAGGATGATCACCTGTCTCTGTTATCATCTGAGCTCAAGAGTTTAACCCGAACACCTTTCGCTTCGTGTGCGTGTGGGAACAAAAAAAATAAAATAATAAATAGTTGATCTTGATCCGTGTATTCCACCAGGAGAGGGACCCGTCGCTTCCCTGACGGCTTTAATCAAATAACAGCACGTTGTACTAACAAACATCCTGCTCTGTTCACTCTATCATTTTCCCAGAATGATCTTCCCTGTGATTGGAAGTCAGCTGACATCATCTTCATTAACCATCCTTACTGAACAATGTTCAGGGGCCACTCGCCTGCGATGGACCCACGTCGGTCTGCGGTCACTTCGACATCGATAAATACAATTTTTTTAAAAAAAATGAAACGTTTCATTCACATCACAGCAGGAAAGCGGAGAGGGACGCATGCTCGCTCTTCGCACTCTCGCCTGGGTTCGAGTCCCGACCCAGTTATAAACTGTCACCCCGATGTTTCACAGTCAGGGTGATTCATGAGTGTGTGTGTGTGTGTGTGTGTGTGTGTGTGTGTGTGTGTGTGCTGTTAAACTTGACGTCACATCTACCGGAGTCCTTCCCCCTCCTCTCTCCCCCCTCCCTCCATCCTCAATGTTGAGTGAACTGCAGCATGTATGAATCAGATTCGGAGTCGACCAGAGAGGTGCAAAGGTCACTGCATGTGCTGGCGTGCGTGCGTGCGTCCACACAGGCCTTTTCCAGGTAGACCGTGTGGGGTTTTTTTTTTCCTCCCACACGGTTTTATAGGGAACCCGCGGTTAAAAAAAAAAAACCAAGCTGTTTGGGACGTCGTGCAGTGCCACGAGGATAAGGGAGGGACGGTGTACAACTCGAATAGAACTACTGAATGGTCTCTTTGATACTTTATTATTTAATTTATACAACAGCAGACTCTGAATGTTTGTCATGAATGGTAACGATGACCCTCAAAAAATGTCGATCTCCTCCAGGTGAGGAACCCACCTGTGGTGGGGAAGAACGGTCATCGAGGGGAAAGGGCAAATGTACAATCGAGCAAAAGGTCAAACTGATCAAACTACAGAACGGACCAGGTGAACAAACACCGAACAGGTCTCATCACGTGATCGACTGTTATATCATATTTGTTAATTAATAACTATAATATCCTGTAGAGCGCACGGTAGTTGTAGTTTTGAAGAATTTATGGATTTGAAATGGTCACATTGAGATTGCATTCTTGAATTGCGTCATAGTTTGTGGTGTGAGGGGCGAATGTGTTTATACGGTCGCCATGGAAACTGATGACGTCAGGCATTTGCGTTTGCCGATTGTGTGGAGCGCTTCGAACATAAATGAGTGGGTTCCGATGGTAAGTAAAGGTGATTGGTTGCTTGGTGATGGTAAGTAATCATGGTTTTGATGGTGGTGGTTGATAAACGATGCTTGATGATCATGGTAAGTTCGAATGGTGAGTCTGGTGAAGTACCTGCTGTTCCGGCGGTTACCTGGTGCGATGAGTACGTGCGATTCCAGAGAACTGTGCCAGGTGTTGTCAGTTCCTGCTGTTCTTGAGAACACCTGGTTCGTCAGTCAGTACCTGCTGCTTCGGAGAACACCTGGTTCGTCAGTACCTGCCGTTCTTGATGTTGTTGGTATAGTACATATAGATTCGGGAGTGGCAGGTGAGCTCGATTGGTCGACTGTCCCCTTCGGAACGTGAACCCTCCTTCCGATCACAATGAAGGTTGTCTGTCCTGTTTGCGCACCTGGATTTGTGGACCTCATTTCGTACCGGGAACATTTTGAACATAACTGTTAATTCATGAACTTTTTCAATTCATGAGATTCAACTCATATTTCCGAATTCTGATTTCATTATTATCATTGTCGTTTATTAATCTCATGTCGTCATGTCACCCTCCCCCCACCCCCATCCCCTCCACCCACTCTTCCCTTCTCTTGTAACTCTTCAACAGTCTGGTTACTCGAGCGATACCTCCCGAAGTGGTGAGTTTTATCCTTCCTTGTTCGAGGAAAGAGAAAATGTGTTTCACGTTCAAGAACGAATGAATGAATGAATAACCCGGGAAATGGTTGAATGAATTATGCTGAACACAAAAAAAGGTTATTATTCGTTCAACAAACTCTCAGCAATCAAATGATGGTATATTAATTGTTTTATTGTGAAATATTTTTAAAATCCGGAGTGTAATGATTATTTATTTATTTAATAATTTCATCGAAGCTCACATGGTGACTCCGCTTTGATCGTTCTCTCTGCAGGATCTACAGTTGAGAAACCGCAACTTGAGCACGTGTGGATCTTCGCACCGAACTGGTCCGTTCGATGGTTTAATGTTTGTTTTATAATTTGGATCATGAACGGTTTTGGATGGGATTTACAACCCTTACCCGAGCAATGGATGTGTTGGTGATTGAGAGTGTGGGGATCTGTGGGGGTCTTTGTGCAACTCTTTCCTGAGCACTTCATGTGCTGCTCACATTTAAACCGTCAAACCTGGGTTCCATTCCTTCCCGCACAACAAACTGTCACCTTGCTACGTCACGAGCAGCCATCCTTCGGGTGAGACGTTAAGCCGGCTGTCCTTCATGTCAGCATCAGCAGTGAGACGTTTAAGATCCTTCAATGTCTTCCACGAAGAGTCGGTGAGTTATCGCCGGCACCCTGTACAAATTACAAATCCCTGCCCTGAGTGACTGTTGGAAAGGAAAGGTAAACCACCAAGTGTACTCCATTCCTCGAGACTGCTTCGGTAACACCAACACCCTGGAAAGAGTTTGGACTTCAATCAACGTGATGAATAGACCCTGAGCTTGCCTGGTCAACCAATCGATGCCAGTGCAGTGGAAAGAACTCCCAAAGTGATGTTCGACTTCAATGTGTAATTGAATTGTGATTGTCCCATTAAGTTGAAGTTGTTGGTTGCTCTCACAGGGAGATGAAGAATGAGGTGGAACAAATGATCTTCCAATACCGCCTTTGGACCAACACGACGCGCAGAACTGGAGACCCCAAGGTGCTTTGCCAAAACAAGATCGGGTCCTCAAATCGAGGTGAAGCACTTCACGGATGCAGGGACAAGCGAAAAATGTCCATTGGTCTTGATTCACCAGCGAACTTAGACCTTCTGGTTGATGCCATCATGAAGAAGACCCTTGCAATAACCTTTGGCCTTCCTTCCGAGGTAAAGAAGTCGTACAATGTAACCACTGTGACGCACAACTTGATGCCATTACCAAAGCTTATCCCTCGAGGAAAGGGTTACACAAAAGATCGACCTTCCAGCATCGGCTTTACGGATGAGAAGATCGTGCAGGAGGTCCAGCACAACGTAAAACGTAAAATAATCCAACATCAGTGGGGTCTACCAAAGATGGTTTTGGATTCTCTCCAGAACTTGATCCCCAAGATGACCCGGAATGCTTCCTGTGCCAAACCGAGCGGAAACAACATTGTGAGCAAAGCATTGAGGATCGACTTCATCAGCAAAGACATGCAGGATCTACTGGAAATGCAAATAAAGAAAAAGTTCATCCAGCATCAATGGGGTCTTCCAGGTCTCATCCAACATTCGCTCAACTCGTTCCAAGTACCCGCGCCGACGTCGGTTCACCATTTTTCAAGCAGAAAACCCACGCAGTTCACCATTTCCGAGGAACGTCCACTCCCCTTCATTTCCAAAGAAATGAGACAAATGCTGGAGTGGCACCTCGTCAAAAAGGTCACCCACAAGCGCTGGAAACTCCCGGGCGTCATTTTAGATTCGGTTGAACGTTTCAAACCGCCAGCTCCCAAGGTCATGGACCACGCCGGTGTCATCGAGAAGAGTAGTGGACCCTCGGGTTAAGAGGATCCGTTCGTTGACAGCACAACTGGTTCAAACTTTGAGAAAGACTGAAGACAACAAACTATACGATTAATGGAGGAAGGAAAAGATTGTTTGACGAACAATGTTTATTCATTCCTCACTCCTTCACTTCTTCTCCTGTTTCTGCTGGAATGTGTACAAGGCTGAGACCTTCCCACCACTTCAACAAACATACACACGCCATTTTTCTTGTTCATTTTCAATAAACAGTGCTGATGAATAATTTCCTCCACATTTATTATTACGTCCACCACCGTAGGCGTGTGAGTGTGTCGTTGATTGTAATGCCCCTAATTTGGGTTTCAGAAGGTGGAGCGGAGTCCTCCCAGGTCTCGAAGTGTCCACCTCCGTTTCGGTGAAGGATCCTGCTTCAAGGCCTTAGTTGTGAAGTTTTGTTGTTCTCAGAGTTTTGTTCCTTGGTCTCTTTTCAGGATATTCACGGAGCCCCAGACAGCCTCCGACTGTAGTTCGTTTGTAGTAATGTTCCCAGGGATGCTTTGTAGGATCTCTGTTCGGTTCTTCTTTATCATTCCTGTTGTTTCCAACTCCCACTGGAACAATTTCGGTGCTTTTCAGCTTCCAGGATCTTTTCACTTCGTTCTTGAGGTCTTGATATTTGGTTATTTTCTTGATTTCTGCATCGTTACGGGGAGACCGGGGTAAGATGAGCTACTTTCACATTCTTCATCCCAGTTGCCAAACAAATCGGTTTTGCTTCCTGAAAATGGTGCCTCGATGACCGTATCATGGGGCATCCCTCCAAACCAAAGCATCGTCTTCACCAAGTGCGGTTTTCCAGTAAACCTCACGAATAAAAATGTTGTCTCACGGCTTAACTTGCTGCTTTCGTGGTGTAAGTTGAGCACATGCAGTGATGGGGTCACTTGAACCATATGGGGGTAATAAGAACCACGAGGAGAGGTGTGTGCCGCAAGTCGGGGTAAAAAAAAAAACATTTCAGCACTCAAATTTTGCAATTAACTTTATTAACAATTTACAAAACATTATTATAAACCAACTCAACTGAAATTTAGCATGACAAGCAACTGCCGGAGAGACAGAATCAAAATTAACTCAACTCGTTTTAATGAGGTTCCAACAAATTTCTTCCAATAATAAATCTTCTCCGGTAAAACACTGACCTACGTACTTGTTACGTCTCTGCTGACGAAGTCTCCGATGGCATTATGTTTTTGGATTGCCCGTCTGTCCGAAAGTACACCCGTCCGAGCTAATTTCCTCTGTTTTCTCCGCAACCACTTGTCGGATTGAGACAAAATTTTCACCACAGGAGCGACGACTCACGTAGAATGTTGTAATGATAATTATGATGTCATAGTGGTGTGGCAGCCATGTTGGAAAAAAGGAAAAACGTTGGACCTCTGCATCTCTGCACCAAGGAAAAAATTGAAACTTGGCACATGTGAAGTACTCCCATGGGAAATAATTCATTATTTTAAAATGATGTCAAAGGTTGCTTAATTATTACATATGTCGAACGCTTTATCCGATCAGGATGAAAATATTTGAGGGTCATCTCGGGCTAAAATAGTCCACAGAAAAAAAAAATGATGACGCCATCAGTCACGTGATTCGGCAGCCATATTGTTTCAAAAGCAAAAAAACTTCAAAATCTCTGAAATGGTTGAATAGATTGAGGCGAAACTTTTACACGTACAACCGCCTATCCATTTGGAACAAAAGGTTCACACACATGACGTTATGGGTCACATGTTTTGCCAGCCATATTGGATTTACCCTAAAACCTATAAAAAAAATCTTCTTGTGCAGAACAGTTGGACAGATCGAGGGGAAACTTCACACAAATGTTCCCCAAGCCTTGGGTGTACAAGTTTGTTGAGGAATAATTGATAGGTCACATGGTTTGGCAGACATATTGGATTGAAGAAAAATATTAAATAATGTTTTCCCTGGAAACAATTAATCGACATGAAACTTCACAATGATGATCGAGTCGTGATGGGGAATACATGTTGTAAATTTCAACTTGATCGGACACATGGTCGGGCCGTCATAATTATTTAATTTTTTGATCTGGGTTATTTTTGATTATTCATTTTTTGAATAAAGCTCATTTGGCTGTGCCTCGATGTGTTTGAGGGAAGAGGAGTATCAGCTGAAATGTGAATCCTATCCAGGTTCCTCCTGCTGACTTCATCTTTGTTTTTTCCTTGTACTGGTTCCTTCGAATGACTGTCAGGACTGTCCCCATTTGGTCTTCCATTTGATTTGAATTTAATTTATTTAAATCCCATTCTAAATTCAATTGAAAAAAAATAAAAAAATGTCATGGGTCAGTGTCAGGTGTCCAATCAAAGCAGGACGTCATGGTACCCGGTCATCGCTACCAACAGTTATAAAGTGGCAGTTCTAATTATTTCGCTTATTCACACATAACACACCAGCAAACAAACACCACACAAAAGAAGTTCTGCAGTCTGCTATCTCTGATTGCTCTTTCTAGTTCTGTTTGCACACGTTCTATTTGATCTGAGTTAGCAACTTCGATTAGATCATTCTCGACTGGTGCTGCTGCAACATTTCCTTTTGTCATTCTCTGGTCCTGTTGTGGACTTTTCAGTTTTGTTTCTTGCTTCAATGCTCCAACCTGTTGCCTAATTTCTGTTATTATGAATAAATTTGAAATCTCATCTGTTTCTGCCTTCCTCTCTTGTTCTATTTCCTATGTAACATTAGTAAGTTCTGTTGGTTGTTCCTTTTCTTTGTATTGGGAGTTTGTACTCTGGGAATCTCATCCCAAATGTATGTCTAGTCATTCCATTGTGACATTGGAGGGAGGTCGCCATTTATAGGTGACCGGTCATTTCTTATTGCTTCTTCAGTTTGTTCATCTCAAGCTTAGTTCCTCCTTTTGTGAATATTTTCCCTTTGCGGATTTTGTTTTTCTTAGAGTTGAGCGTTGCCCGATTAAAATTACCTTTATCAGGGCATAGTCTTCTGAATATCTGTTCCCATGTGTCCGCACTTCCCTTTCTTACACCTTTTTGTTTGGAATATCCCATTGCCCATATGAAGGTCCATTTTGCCTTCTTTGTACAGTATTTCATTTTTACGCTGGTTCGCTCTCCTTGGATCATCCGATTTATGTGTTCTATTGCTTGTTATCTTGCTTTGTCAGTTATTTCCTTTATTCTTTCCTGGGTGAACTATCTTTGCCTCCTTGATGCTCTTGAATTGAATTTCAGACATAGAACACCTTCGTTCTTGGCTGCCAGCTTTATTTGTTTCAATTGGTTCATGAATCTCCACCGTTCATTCCCCATGCTTCATGCGTAGAATACGCTTTGCAGTGGAGGATGATTTCCTTCTCCTCTAAGCTCCAGCTCTGTTCATGTATTATTCTCAGATTCATCTGTGACCTCGTAGTTGTTGGTTGTGGAACAGGCGACACGTTTTTATCCCGCCCCAGAGGGAGGGAGCGGGATATTGTAATCGTCCAGTTTGTTTGTCTGTTTGATTGTCTGTCTGTCTGTTAGCAACTTTATGGCAAAACGGCTTTAGCAAACACTATCGAATTTAATCCACAGGTGGGCAATGAACCGTGGACGACCCCATTAACTTTTGGGTCCAATTGGATCAAAGGTCAAGGTCAAGGTCACGAAAAGATCAAAATCGTTTTTCGCTCATAACTTCGTCAAAAATGATCTGATTTACTTCAAACTCAGCTTATAGTGAACCTTATTCTATTTGTCACTTATAATCCTACCCATTCCTATCGTGAAAAATGTATATTTGTGAAGATCGGTCGGGTCCGAAGTTTTGGGGGTCATGGTCATCGGTCAAAATTACAAATTTTCCATTAAAACTAAAATATGGTTACGAAAATACAACTTTACGGGAAAACGGCTGGCTCAAACACTGTCAAATTGTATCCACAGGTGGGTAATGAACCTCGGACGACCCCATTAACTTTTGGGTCCAATTAGGTCAAAGGTCAAGGTCAGGTCATGAAAAGGTCAAAATCGTTTTTTGCTCATAACTTCGTCAAAAGTGGTTTAATTGACTTCAAACTAAGACTAAAATATTCCTTATTATATTCCTTATAATCAACATTCAAGTTAAGGATGTATCAAATTTCAATTTGATCCCCAAAATAACTTTATGCCTTAAATGGGCGGGATTTGTTGTGCCTGGCACCACTGTTAACTTTGTGATTGAGCTGTGTCCTCTTGTGAGGCAGGGATCCCCTTCCTCACTGGAGAAGGTGCAGCCATTATCCTTTTCAGCAAACATCGCAGCTGCTCGGTGTGGCAGCACAGACTTCGGCCTCAGCCTACCAGAGGTCTGTGTCCCTTTATTCATTTTCTGTGAGTGATTGTCATTGTTTGGCATATTTTTGTTGCAGTCAGCCATTTTGCTTTCCCCAATAGGCCGCAGGACCTCGGCTGCTTGAGAGGGGTTACTGATGACACTTAGAGGAGTCGTGCCAAAAGGTATATGCCAGAGTTGTGTTTCCGCCTGTTCGCTTTCTCCTCTCTGGTTTGCTTAATGGCTTGCCATCGCTCGGAGTCACCCACAGGGGAGTTATCCACAAACAAACTCTTCTCACCAGTGTGAGTTAGTATGTGGAATTTCAAGATTGATAACTGATTAAGAAATTTAGAACACACAGAACACTTGTGCAACTTATCGCCAGTGTGAGTTCGTTTGTGTCGATTCAAGGTTGATAACCGACTAAAATCCTGAGAACTCACTGAACACGTGTGCAGTTTCTCCCCAGTGTGAGTTCGGTTGTTGTTCTCCCGTTGGTTGGAATGATGATTGAAATGATCTTCCTCGTTGAAGAACTGTGCAGAGTTGGTGAACGAAACGGTTTTCATTTCTTTCTCTGGAAAGAAAAAGGAACCACCAAAACTAGTTAGATCAAGATGTGGTTACTGCAAAGAATTGTGGGATATCATCAGTGTTAGGTTAATTCAATGTGGGGGACATAAAACTTTGTAAATAAAGGAAAGAGAAATCGATGTTGCTAGTTTAACATGTTTGATGATTGCCAACAACCAACCAGCCAGATGAACTGAGATGATTGTTGAAAAACAGAACAAGAAATACCGATCAGATATTGCAACCCTCGCCAGGACTTGTGCTGTGTGGTGCTGTGATGACTTTAGAAGTCATGACTGATGACTGAGCTGGCAGTGATGACTTTATAACTACCAAAACGTCCCGCTTTGATTGGACACCTGACCCTGACCCTCGAGTTTTTTTATTTATTATTCAGCTGAATTCAGAATGGCATTAAAATAAATTCAATTCAAATCAAATGAAAGCGACTCCACTGGAGTTATCAGAAAGAACCCGAACAAGTAAAAGCTAAGATTAAGTCATCAGGAGGAACCTGGATAGGATTCACATTTCAGCTGATACTCCTCTACCCTCAAACCCATTCAGGAACAGCCAAATGAGCTTTATTCAAAAAAAACAAAACACATAAAGCTCAAAAACATTAATTAATTCTGCCTACCAGACAATGTGTCGATCAAGTTTGAAATTCAAAACATGGGTTCTTCATGTTTCATGTGTGAAGTTTCATGTGTGAAGTTCTATATGTGTGAAGTTTCACATCGATTGATGAAGCGGTTCCAAAGAAAATATTATTTTTCAATCCAATATGGCTGCCAAACTATGTGACCTATTAATTATTCCTTAACAAACTTCGACACCCATGGCTTGGTGAACATTTGTGTGAAGTTTCCCCTCGATCCGCCCAGCTGTCCTGGAGAAGAAGATTTTGCTAGGTTTGAGGATAAATACAATATGGTTGCCAAACCCTGTGATGTCAAATGTGTAAACCTTTGCTTCCTCATGGATCGGCGGTCATACGTGTAAAGTTTCGCCTCAATCTGTTCAGCCACTTCAGAGAATGTTTTTGAAGATTAAAAAAAAAAAAACATGGCTGCCGAATCATGTGACCAATGACGTCATCAAATTTTGTTCTGTCGACCATTTTATCTATACGTGACCCTCAAAATTGTTTATACTGATCAGATGTAGGATTCTACATGTGCTATGATGACGTCAAAATTGAGGAAACTATGACGTCACAAAAAAGACATTCCACATGGAGTACTTGTCACGTACCAAGTTTCAATTGTTTCCTTGGTGCGGTTTCAGAGAAAGAGATCCAAAGTTTTTCCAACGTGGCTGCCACACCACGTCATCTATGACGTCACAATTATAATTAAAATTTCGTCTCAATCTGAGAAGTGGTTGCGGAGAATAACACGAAGTTCTGTTTGGACAAACAAACAAACAAACAAACAAATGTAAAATCACTCAAGGAGTGATAATTTGGTGAAACGGAACACCACTCGGTCGGGCACACACCTCTACCAGGGTGAACAGTTCACATGTTGTATCCACTGATTGGCCGGATCTGGACTCGGACCTGAACCAAAATCGAATCGGCTTCAAGTTCTTGTCACCGAACCAACTCGTCCACAACTTCCTCACATATCATGATGTTTTGATCGTTTTTGTCACCATTTCTCAACGGTGAAGAATCACTTTAAAAATTGAATAATTCTTCGAATCGGATCCGGATCTTCACCAAAATCGAATCAATTTGTCCTGATCACACAGCGAACCTGTTCTCCAAATCCCGTCCGAATCCGTGCTCACCTTCTTGAGATATCGAGTTCACACATAAACACAGAGAGGGGTGAAAACAACCTCCGACCAACGTCCGTGGTGGAGGTAACAATGACGTGTGAAGGGGGCGGGATGAGCACAGCGCGTGAACGGACTTCCCCTTCACGGTGATGACGTCATACCGCCCCCTGCTCACCACGCCCCAAACCCCCAAACCTCCCAAGACTAACCGGGCCCACTTTGCTGCCCTTGAGAGTCGAGGAAACTCGCTGCGACCAACAACACGTCCGCGTCCATCGCTGCTTATTCAAACGGAGGATCCCGGGTCTCAGGGGATCCCTTCCTGCCGCATCCAAAGTCGATTGCCTTCAATGGGTGACGCACATTCCCAAAGCGAGATCCCTGATCGCTCTTCACCCCCTCAGCTCGTCGAGTGCGGAACGGCACCGAAACCCCGTCGTTATGTCTCGGACAAACGAACCATCCAATGTGCCGTGCTCCCCACGTCCGTACTTCGACGGCTCGGCGTCATCAGCGGCCACAGGCAGAAGGAGAAAACGCACAAAAGTTCACAAAGGCGTGTTGTTTACAAAATGGCGGAAGAGGCGAGCATGAGGGGCGGGGGGATCACGTGACGCCAAAACCGCGGGCGAGTTACAAAGAGCGGACTGGACGTTTGGATTCGGAGTGAGATCTCGTTGGTCACGCGTTGAAACCTGCAAGGACAGAGCAAAGAAAGGGCCAAGAAAAGTATCGGCTGATTGTGAGACCCAGGAGCTTCCTCAAAAGGGATTGTTGAAAAAAGTCGATTGGAGAGGGAGGAGGAAGGATGGCTGTCAGACGGTTCTCTCAGGAGAGAGGGGTCGAGAGGACATTTGTCGGGGTTAAAAAACATATTCCAAGGACAGTATTACACATATAGCTCCTGATTCGATCAAGGTCCACACAGAGGGAAGACGCTGCTGCCTGTCTGTCTGAAGGATGAGAAATTATCTGACGGAGAGAGGAATCATCAGCAAAGAGATGATGGAGGATTTTCCACAGAATCAGAAAAACGACTGATGAACATGAGGAACAACACCGGGCTCACAATACCGCCATGGGGCACGACCTCCTTCACAGAACGTTCATCTTCCTCCGATCGAGGTTTATCATCCGGTTGTGACGTTTCCCTTTGAGCCGAACACCACAAAGTTCACGTCAGACACGTTTGGAAAGAACCACCGTCCGGACACGTCCGGACAGAGAGAGACAGGGAGGTAATCTGAGGTGATTTCTCTGAGGTTCGTTTTCCTTTCAGACTCGAGAGCTGCAAGGCCTCGCGAACTCTTTAAACAACATTTCGGATGATTTCACAAAGGGAGAGAGAACATTAAAAAAAACTCCATCGAACAGACAATCCCACGGGATTTAAATCATTTATTCATAAACTCCATCGAACTGAATTTAAATAATTTATTTATAAACCCCCGATGAACGACACAAGGTCCTGCACTTGTAATTAATACATCGTGTGGAGAGTAATCCGTTATAAATGGGTTTTTAATCCGAATAAACATCGTCCCTGTAATTCACGGAGCCTCGAGCCTTCTCCCCTCGATATTAAAGTGACATTTCCTTAGCAACCACGTTCTTGTAACTTGTCTCCAAGGAGTGCCACGTGACCCGCAGGGCGGGCGAGCGAGCTCGGGGGTTCCCGCCCCGCCCACTACAAGCTCCGCCCACTGCTTATGTCCGCTCCGCCCACTACAAGCTCCGCCCGTCGCTTTTGCCCGCTCCGCCCACTGCAAGCTCCGCCCACCGCTTATCGGCCTCAAATCATTCCATTGAGGGATTTAAGTGGATACCGTTACGTACGAGACATTGTGTGATTCATCTTTTCAAATGTTCCCTTCATATGTTTGGACAATTGTTCGTCGAACTTCTTGTAATTGTCTTTGTCTTAAGCCGGCTCAGCGAAGAGTTCCAAAAGCATTTCTTCACAATGTTCATGCGAATCACTTTGGCCTACCTGTGGTGATTTCACCTGGAAAGCAGGTTTTGTTTGAGTGATTGAGAAATTCTGCCTTTCTGTTTGACACGGTACAAAGGTGGAAGGTTTGAATCAGCATGCACATCATGAACCGTTCAGCGTACGAGTACTAGCTCTTCCATGAGCCTCGACTTTTTACAGGAAAAACAACAACAACAACAAACTATCACCCCGTTGTTTCACAAGCCATGTGAAGGATGCCCCCATCAGCCGGTGGATGTTAAAGATGCCGGTGTCCTTCACGAAGAGTCGGCGAGCTATCGCCGGCACCCTGAACAAATTACCGCCCTGACTTCCTGAGTCGGAGCGGCGACCCCGACCCGGATTGTGTCGTCGCTTCGGAACTGCCGCAGCAGCACCGACGCTCTCTGTACGTGACGATCGACGATGATGCTTCGGTCGTTACATCTTAAAAGGAGATTTTGGCGGGAACTGCATTCGTCCATCACTCTCACAGCTGTCATGACGTCATCCAGACGAGCGCGTCACAGTTTTCATCAATCGCACATTTTTTTTTTATTCGTTCGTTCCAAATTTCTTCTACTTTTGAGAATTATCTGCTTATTTTATTGTTTTGTAAAAAAAAAATTACATTTATGTTCAATGTTTAATTACTTCACACGGCCCTGCGCTGCAGCCGGAAGTAAGCGGTGTATGTTTGGCAGCACTGTTCAGTCGGACTGGAATTTATGCTTTCACGTTCGGTTCGAACTGCAGTACATTTTGAAGAATGTAAAAACATTTTAAACATGAGGTACATTTAATTATTTTTTTCACGTCGTCGTTGTTCTTCAGATAATCAATATTCGAGTCAAAAAGCGCAAAGTCTGACGTCATCGTCTCCCGAAACACGTGAGGTCCCAATTCCCGCCTTTTTTGGCGCCACCTCGTGATGAAGTAAAGGAGGGGAGCTGTGGAAGAGGAGGTAAGTGAGAAAGGAGAGTTCGGTTCGGGGACGACGATCCAACTCGTTTTTTATGTCCTTTTAAAGAAATTAAACAAAACTATCGAAGAATGATTGTTTGCTGAATGTGATTTATTTTTTAATCAATTATTAATTTTTTCCGAACTTGCACCTCCTTTACCTCAGGGTAAAGGTGTCGGATCCAGTCGGTGGTGCCAAGGTGAGGAGGCCTGAGGTGAAACTACTCGTGGAATCTTCTTCAGCGCGTCCGCACCACGATCTCCATCTCCTGTTTTCCCATTTATTATTTACTTCCTTCTTCTCTCCTTCCGTTCCTCCTCTCCCTCTCCAGAGAGGATCCGATGAACTGTTTCGTTCTTCTTCTTCTTCTACAAACCTCTCAGCAATGACGGCAGTGGGAGCTTCCGGTAGGATTCTTCTTCTTCCGTTCTGATTTTTCCACTCTCTCTCTCGCCTCATATCCCAAAATCAGAAACTCTCCAAACATCACCTCTCCACCCCATCCGACTCTGTTCTTTCCTCCAGATTGTGAGAGCGTGAGTAAAACACCCAAGGCGGGTGGTCGAGCGGCGGATCTTCGTCCATCGAGAGTCCTTTACCTGAACAGGTTACCTTGGAACGTCATACAGGAAGATGTTATCACGCTGGCCTCTCCTTTTGGGAAGGTG
Organism: Eptatretus burgeri; assembly: GCF_056783735.1. NCBI lineage: Eukaryota > Metazoa > Chordata > Myxini > Myxiniformes > Myxinidae > Eptatretus > Eptatretus burgeri. The sequence continues at coordinate 99,588 of NW_028225131.1, read as the reverse complement.
ACCAATCTACTGCTGCTGGAAAGCAAACGGCAGGTGTGGTGACGGTCTTTAATGGCCGGTGAACTCGCTCTCTGAATGGTCATTGGTGTGTAATTACACTTGAAGCGATTTCTGATAACTTTACATTTTCATGGGTAACCTCCACTTTTATCACTCGTTTGCCTGTCCTGGAATGTCACTCGTTTGACCTGACCTGAGCTGACCCTGAGCTCCTTGGACTTTTGGCTCCGCACCCTGGGCTCCCTGGAGAAAAAAATCCGGCCGCTCTGCTCGATACTCCGCTTTTAAAATCCACCTTTAACCCGGAAGGGTATGATGTAAAATAAGAGTAAACGCACCTCGCCGTAGAATCTCGGCTATCATGGAGGGCATTTCTGTTCCAATTGGACAAGAGTTTGTCAAGATTTGGTGAAAAATGTTAAAATGGCTATAATTATGTCATGACCTTAAAACTAGGTCAAGGTCAAAAAAAAGTCAACCCTGCACATTTTCTGTTCACATTGTTGATACAAAATGTAACTAGAAGGGCACTCGGTAGAGAGCATACCTCCGCCACGCAATGCCTGATCCATGAGAACATATCTGGCCCAAAACATTTTTGAGATATCGTGCTTTATATTTTTTTGGGCCGATCTCTCAATGGTGAAGAATCAGTGAAGAATTTAAATAATTCTTGTATCCTGACACGGTTCCGGATGTTCAACGAAATCGAATCGGTTCGTCTTTGTCACACACACCCAAGCTTCCCACCAAATTTCATCCGGATCCGTCCACAAATTTTTGAGATATCCTGTACAGACAGACAAAGAAACAGACAGGCGTGAAAACAAACTCCTTCACCTACGGTGGTGGAGGTAATTACGAAAATTGATTTGGCTTAGAAATTGATCCGGCTCGGAAATTGATCTGGCTTAGAAATTGATCCGGCTCGGGAATTGAACCGGCTCGGAAATTTATCCGGCTCGGAAATTGACATGGCTCGGAAATTGATCCGGTTTGGAAATTGATGCAGCTCGGAAATTGACACGGCTCGGAAATTGATCCGGCTCGGAAATTGACACGGCTCGGAAATTGACACGGCTCGGAAATTAACATGGCTCGGAAATTGATGCGGCTCGAAATTGATAAGGCTCGGAAATTGATCCGGCTCTGAAATTGATCCGGCTCGGAAATTGACACGCCCCGGAAATTGATATGGCTCAGAAATTAATATGGCTCAGAAATTAATTTGGCTCGGAAATTGACACGGCTTGGAAATTGATCCGGCTCGGAAATTGACACGGCTCGGAAATGGATCCGGCTCAGAAATTGATTCAGCTCGGAAATTGACACGGCTTGGAAATTGACACGGCTCAGAAATTGATCCGGCTCGGAAATTGATCCTGCTCGGAAATTGGAATGGCTCGGAAATTGATCCGGCTCGTTAATTGATCCGGTTCGGAAATTGACACGGCTCGGATATTGACATGGCTCGGAAATTGATGCGGCTCAGAAATTGACACGGCTTGGAAATTGACACGGCTCAGAAATTGATCCTGCTCGGAAATTGGAATGGCTCGGAAATTGATCCGGCTCGTTAATTGATCCGGTTCGGAAATTGGAATGGCTCGGAAATTGATCCGGCTCGGAAATTGATGCGGCTCAGAAATTGACACGGCTTGGAAATTGACACGGCTCAGAAATTGATCCGGCTCGGAAATTGACACGGCTCGGAAATTGATCCGGCTCAGAAATTGATTCGGCTCGGAAATTGACATGGCTCGGAAATTGATTCGGCTCGGAAATTAACACAGCTCAGAAATTTATCCGGCTTGGAAATTGATCCGGCTCGGAAATTGACATGGCTCGGAAATTGACACGGCTCGGAAATTTATCCGGCTTGGAAATTGATCCGGCTCGGAAATTAACATGGCTCGGAAATTGACACGGCTTGGAAATTGACACGGCTCAGAAATTGATCCGGCTCGGAAATTGACACGGCTCGGAAATTGATCCGGCTCAGAAATTGATTCGGCTCGGAAATTGACATGGCTCGGAAATTGATTCGGCTCGGAAATTGACATGGCTCGGAAATTGATCCAGTTCGGAAATTGATGCAGCTCGGAAATTGACACGGCTCAGAAATTGATCCGGCTCGGAAATTGATCCGGCTCGGAAATTGACATGGCTCGGAAATTGACATGGCTTGGAAATTGACATGGCTCGGAAATTGATGCGGCTCAAAATTGATAAGGCTCGGAAATTGATAAGGCTCGGAAATTGATCCGGCTCGGAAATTGATCCGGCTTGGAAATTGACACGCCTCGGAAATTGACACGGCTCGGAAATTGACACGGCTTGGAAATTGACATGGCTCGGAAATTGATCCGGCTCGGAAATTGACATGGATCGGAAATTGATACGGCTTGGAAATTGATACGGCTCGGAAATTGATCCGACTCGGAAATTGACACGGCTTGGAAATTTACACGGCTCGGAAATTGATTCGGCTCGGAAATTGACATGGTTCGGAAATTGATTCGGCTCGGAAATTGACACAGCTCAGAAATTGATCCGGCTCGGAAATTTACACGGCTCGGAAATTGACACGCCTCGGATATTGATACGGCTCGGAAATTGATACGGCTCGGAAATTGACACGGCTCGGAAATTGATCCGGCTCGGAAATGATTCGGCTCGGAAATTGACATGGCTCGGAAATTGATTCGGCTCGCAAATTGACACAGCTCAGAAATTGATCCGGCTCGGAAATTTACACGGCTCAGAAATTGACACGCCTCGGATATTGATACGGCTCAGAAATTGATTCGGCTCGGAAATTGACACAGCTCGGAAATTGATCCGGCTCGGAAATTGACACGGCTCGGATATTGACATGGCTCGGAAATTGATGCGGCTCAGAAATTGACACGGCTCAGAAATTGATCCGGCTCGGAAATTGACACGGCTCGGAAATTGATCCGGCTCGGAAATGATTCGGCTCGGAAATTGACATGGCTCGGAAATTGACACTGCTCAGAAATTGATCCGGCTCGGAAATTTACACGGCTTGGAAATTGACACGCCTCGGATATTGATACGGCTCGGAAATTGATTCGGCTCGGAAATTGACACAGCTCGGAAATTGATCCGGCTCGGAAATTGACACGGTTCGGATATTGACACGGCTCGGAAATTGATACGGCTCAGAAATTGACACGGCTTGGAAATTGACACGGCTCAGAAATTGATCCGGCTCGGAAATTGATCCTGCTCGGAAATTGGAATGGCTCGGAAATTGATCCGGCTCGTTAATTGATCCGGTTCGGAAATTGACACGACTCGGAAATTAATCCGGCTCGGAAATTGATATGACTCGGAAATTGATCCGGCTCGGAAATTGATTTGGCTTGGAAATTCGGAGCGCAGGAAGAATAAGTAAATAAATAAAGGTTATATTCCTTCCCAGGATCCATAAGGTTTTATCCAAAAATAGCCGGAGGTACTGCTTTCAGCAGGTATACGTATACCATCCGCCGTTATGGAGGGCCGAGGGTTTAGGTGGATGCTGGGATGTGAGGGAAATGCCTGTGCATAGTTTATGGTTGTGTTGTTGATTTGTGCTTTAAGATGACTTGCGATGTTGCAGGCGTTTCTCGAGATGTGTTCGGAAGAAGTTGCCACGGAAATGATGCGTTCTCATTCGTCAGTTTCTTTCCACATCCGGGGTAACCGCATTCACATGCAGTACTCCATCCGTAAGGAGGTGAAGATTTTTAATCCAAGTCAACAAGATGTAAGTTTGATTTCCTTGTGTTGATGTGAGCTCGTGTTTATTTCTTCCTCCCCCATCTTGCCCCCAATATTTAGATCTTAGTCTCTGACCGTGTTTATGTTCCTTGTGTTTTCCATTAGAGAGTGAACGCTGCACTCCAGACTGTGAGTGGCGAAGTCACTTTGGAAGGTGCATTTGGAGATGCAGCACCAGCTGTTCATGCCAGTCCTGTTCTGCATGTCTTTGTAGACAATTTGTTCTTCCCCATCAGTCTGGATGTTTTGCACCAGGTACTACAAGGGAGGATGAAGGACTGGGGTGGGTGGGGGTTGGGGTTTCTTGTAACATGTCTTGTTACTGAACAAATCTTTTCTTGATGAATTTTCATTTCGACAAAGTCGCCGGAGGCATTATGTTTTTGGTTGTCCGTCCAGCTGTCCGTGTGTCCGTGCGTCCGTCCGTGATAGGTTTTCGTTGTCATGATAACTTAAGAACGGCTGAAGGGATCGAAGTGAAACTTGGTACAACTATGTTTACTGATGTAAAGATGAACTGATTCGATTATGGGGGCAAGAGGTCAGAGGTCATGCCAGATAAAAACGTGATACATGAGACCAGCCGAAGGGATTCAAATCAAACTCGGTACAAGTATGTATGACGATGTAAAGATGAACTGATGAGATTTTTGCGGTTAGGTTAGGCTTAGCGGTTAGGGTGGTGGCTTGGGATCCTCGCGTCCTGAGTTAAAGCCCCATTGGCTGCTGAATTAACACCAGGGGGTTGTGACTCAGCCTGTCATCCTTCCGAGGTCAGCGAAATGAGTACCAGTGTTGCAGCCAAAAGGCTGCACACGAAGGGAGAGGCTATTGACGGATTTATGTGTGTGTGTCAAAATGGCGGAATTAGCCAAATTTTTGGAAAATCACAAATTCTTTCATAAATCTTCCTCACCAGACCCACCAGTCAGAATGCTACCAAATTTGGGTTCCATCATCAGGCCAGGGCCCAGAGAAGCTACCGGTCCAGTGTTCCTATTTTCTTTCCATGCGCGCTTGTATTCACACATACGCTTATTATCCAGATTCTACTGTATGCCAGGATGGTAAAAATATTTTTAATGCTCACATTTCATTCCGGTGTGGCCCATCATGAGTTCGCTTCCAAACATCCTTATTGCCTTAAGTGAGTCACTAAATCATTACGACAGGGACTTTCTGAATGTAGGAGGTCGGTGGTTCGAATCCTGACGGAGGCATACCAAAAACTTTTAAATGGTTCAAGGAGTGTTAAATATACCCTTTCTTGATGCTCAACATTTAAAAAGTACAGCAGGGACATGCAACCATTGCACAGGCTTGAAATGTCCAATGGCTTACTTCTGGGTTGAAGTTCCTTGTCAGGGAACTTGTATTATTCGGGTTTACTGGGGTGTCCAGAGCAGGAATAATGGAGGGAAGGAATGTTGGATGTAATGTCACCTACCTTTTCGAACCAATTGATGAGGTTGTTCGCTCGATTAAATGATCGGTGATGTGGAAGAATTTTAAGATTGAGGACTTTGAATTTGATTTGCAGATATTCTCCACGTTTGGAACAGTCCTGAAAGTCATCACTTTCACGAGAAATTACCAGTTTCAGGCACTCCTGCAGTACGCCGATGCTCAGCATGCTCAGCAAGCAAAATTTGTGAGTTAATCCAAATAAATATACACCGCCTGTACCATTCCTGTGTCCGCCAGATGACTCCTTGCATTTTGAACTTGTGTCTCCGTTCCACACAGTCATTGAACGGCCGGGACATCTACAACACCTGTTGCACACTCCGCATTGAATCTTCCAAGGTTTACAGTTTGAACGTGAAATACAACAATGATACGTCCCGTGACTTCACCCGCCCTGAGCTGCCTCAACGTGGAGGAGTTGGGGTTGTTGCTGCATTTCAACCTGCAACGGTAGTTTCTGCTTTCGGTGAGAGTGACCTGATTTGAAGCAAACTGATTGTTAATAGAAAGCTTGGAAGTACTAAACTTGCCACTTTTTTATTCCACCATATTAGTTAGAGGGGGCTTTTATTTTTGAAAATTAATGACAACCATGGCAACAAATGCTGAGATGGGCATGTGGCACTCAATGGAATCCTTTCATATTCTCTCCTTGTCAAGGCTTGAGTTCCCCAAGGCAGTGTTCTCGGCCCAGTCCTATTCTCGATCTTTGTCCATGATCTCTCTGACTCTCTGGAAAATTCTCTTTCTGTGTTTGCTGATGACTCCATCGTCTGCCGTGACATCCCTCATCCTTCGGATGCGCAGGCCACAAACTCTTCCCTCTCTTCAGACCTTAAAAAAATCACAAGTTGGTCAAACACTCGGAATCACTTGGGATATGTCTTTCAACCCTGACAAATCTCACACTCTCTCTGAAAGAACAGTCTGGCAACCCCTGACCCCCCCTCCATCCAATTTCTTAACAATCCTCTGGAGGAGGTTCAGGCATTCAAATTCCTGGGTCTCACTGTCAGCCATGATCTTTCTTTGGCAAACCACATTTCAAAAAGGTGGTATCCAAAGCCAGCCGACTGGGCATCCTCCGTCGTACAAAGTCCTTCCTTGGCACACCTGGCTCTTTTCCACCTACAAGGCTTTTTATTGATGGAGTGCTGCTCCCCCTTTTCTGCGCTGGCTCCCCTTGCCTCACATCTTGCTCAGCTTGATGCCGTGGAAATCAAGGCCTTCAAAATCATTAGAATCTCCCACGCTGAAGCTGGAGTCGATGGGTCTATCACTTCACCATTGCAGACGGGTCGGTGATCTCTGTCCTTCACCACCACGTTTCTGTTCTTGCATCCTCTGCTATTTCCGTGCGAGTACACTGAACGGATCAGAACGTCAACAGAACATCGTTTTACGTCCTGATCCGTTCAGTTTATTCGCTCTTCCACGAGCCTTGACTGTATACAACAACAAAAAAGTGAAGACAAAAGATCTGATGTCAGAGATCTGCATTTTTAGAACTTCAGCATTTAATTTCAGATCTAAAATGGCAAGTACCTCTTGTTCTTCCCTGTGAGTTTCTTATTATTTTTACTGTTTGACAGAGCCATATGGAAGTAGTTTTACAGCAGCGACTGGCTTCCCTCAATCTGGTGGTAACTGTTTCTTGGCCGTGTTAACCTTCACTCACCTGGCCATACTGTCCTCCATTTCCTGCACAAAACAGCGATTATTTATATCGCCTTCCAGGGCTCAATGGTCCCGGAATACGTTTGGAGACCCCCGCTGCAGCTGCTGCAGTTGGAGTTACCGCCCCTTCTGCTCTTGTGGCTCCTCTCCCAACCGACAACTGTGTCCTCTTGGCTTTAAATCTGAACGATGAGGTGGGAGATTGAGGGATCATCGGTCATCGGATAATTTGTACTTTATTTAATTAAAAGGTGAACATATTTGTACATGTGCATGCATCACGTGATTTATACCTGGAAAACTTGGTTAAAATAAACTTATTATTCTGGACTGGCTTGGTTCAGTGCGATGTGAGATAAACAACATTATAATCTTCACATGTGGTTACTGTTGACAAACTATGAACACAAATTAGCTTCTGACTGCGGTTGTGTGAAACCAGCTGAAATTAAAACAAATAAACATGGACAAAAAAATGTTTAAAAGAACACCACGAGATGAAGAGAACATCCCTGCTTGTGGATTGATACGAGGTGTTGGATAAGAGCTGCCGTGGCTGGCGGTTGCGCGAGTGGTAGCCGCAAAGACCGGAAGGGATGAAAGTTAGAGCGGGTCTGAAAACGAAGTCGGAAAAATCCCCCCTCACCCCCAAACCCTCCTCCAACCCCTTTATGTTTGACGTCACCACACGTCCATCTGCCTCCATTTCACCCTCCTTTTAAACGACGTCTTCCACATTCGCTTTCCGCCCGATCCCTCTGAGCTGCAACAGCTTTGAGCTTACTTCCCAATTTTCTCGAACTTGATGTACTAACTTCTCGCTGTGATGAATTTCATCTTTTTATATACATTGCTGTGTTTGAATTGATCCGGTGTTGATTCTGCGCAGGCATGATGGGCTAAATGGCCTGCGTCTCATTTCCTTTTGTGTATCTTCATTGTTGTTCACATTTATTCCACTTCAAAATTCCCTTTCATTCTTCCTCTTGTCCAAAAATGTTGCTTCCTTGATTCTTATGTTTTTTTTTTTTGTTCTTATTGTTGTCTTTTTGAAAATTTATTTGATTGTTCCATACACTGACAGTTTCCATTTTCTCTCTTTCCATGCCCATCCTTTTCTTCCACCTCATCTTTTCCCACACTCCCCGTGTCATTTATTCCTGAAACCTTCTCTCGACTCCACTCTGTCCCATTTCACCACCATGTTGCCTCTCTGTGACTCCGTCTTCCATTTGTTTTTGTTTTTTTTAAAACCTTTTTATTCCATTTTTCAAGGTGGTCACACTTCAAAGTTTATTTATACTCTTTGGTGTGTTGCCCAATTTCCATACTTTTACGATGTTGATGCAGCTATGTATGCCTTGAACCATTTGTTGCTATTTTTATACTTGCACAACTGTTTTTTAACTGCTGTTGTGTGGTGGAAAACTCAAAACCTTACTCAAGTAGCTCCAGTTAAGATACAGGTTGAATCATTTATTTAATAACAGTCATAATTAAAACACCCCTTTTGAAGATAATTAATGGCCTCATTTAATTATATCGTTTGTCAAGGTGCATCTCAGACAACTCGCTCCCCCCGCTGGGGTCTGAAGGCGAATCCTCGGACACCTCGCTTTCCCCCGCTGGGGTCTTAAGGCGAATCCTCTGATACCTCGCTCTCCCCCACTGCGGTCTGAAGGCGAATCCTCGGAAACCTCGCTCTCCCCCGCTGGGGTCTTAAGGCGCTTCCTTGGACACCTCGCTCTCCCCCGCTGGGGTCTGAAGGTGAATCCTCGGTCACCTTGCTCTCCCCCGCTGGGGTCTTAAGGCGCTTCCTCGGACACCTCGCTCTCCCCCGCTGGGGTCTGAAGGCGAATCCTCGGTCACATCGCTCTACCTCGCCATTTTGTCTTAATTCGCCATTTTGTTCGGCAAGTGTTGTAATTTTCATATTAGGAGCTTGGAGCGATTTCATGCATTATATGTTGTGATTTTCCACGATCTACTCTCACGGACTGACTAAAGCACATAATCGAAATGTAATTTGAGTTTGGAGGATCGGATCACGTGGACTAAATAACTCGAAATCTCGAGTGAAACATGAAAATGTTACGAAATCGGCGATGTTTCGTTTTTTTTTGTGGGGAGGTGTCATTTCCAATTAGCTTTCTATCGCTTGCCAAGCCAACCGTTCCTGATAAACCATTTAATTAGAGGGCCTGCATGAGTGCTTAAGCCATTTGCCGAGCGCCCTACAGTTGATAGTAGTACAGTTTCGTGTCCCGATCGGGACACACAGTCGGCAGTTGCTACAAGGTAGAGGTACGTAGACAGCACACACGTACGTGGTACATATGGGTAGATTTGGATCTGTAAAGGGACTCTCCGCGGGTGTGTGCAGATGTCTTCATGCTTGGTTACGGGCACCGTGGTGGCAAAGTTTCATTCCATATCATATAATGATGGTGGGTGGTGGAGGTTTTAACTTTTAACCTCAGCAGCCACCGTACGAGCGATCACGTTTTCCTTTGTCGTCGTGACCGTTTCTTAAGCAATTGGTTATTTTATATGAATCGCGTGTGCTTTGGAAACGTTACGTGATTTCTCTTTGTGAGTTTCAAAGAAAAATATATTTGAGAGCACTCGATTTCCAAGCCGTTTACCGTGTTGACGTGTTTTCTAAATTAGAGCCAAATTTTTCCACTAGTCACATGATGATTGGCAGCTGTTCATTAACATTAATGTTTCTGCAAATCTCCTTGAAACATCTATAACGGAACGTTGTTTTTTAATTTGTGTTTTGAAATTCCCCAAAACAAATGTGAAAGCTCCTCAAGGTTTTTGGGTTGTATACAGTACATACTGTACTCGGTAATCACACTGACTCCAAATAGCCGATGACTGAAAAACTTGCAGATGTCGGCCGAGCACTAATATTGTTGAGGATTCGACGGTGGTGGGATTCACACCCCACTCTTGACAGCCAAATGTTGAAGATTCGGCGTCACTTAACAGCACCGCCGTCTCAGGGGTTATAACGCCGGCTCGTTCGGCACAGGTCTCGTGTCACGTGCCTCAGATCATGATACCAAAGTACACCTGTGCCTTACCAATTGGGGATATAGACCCCGGCTCCAGACTGGGTTTGTCAGAGACCGAGCGAAGTCTGCCAGTCCGTAGCCCATTTTGGTTTTATATGCAAATCGAGCAGATTGTTCCGAGCGCGGCACGAATAAATTCAAGGCGGCAACTTTCGCATGAATCAGCCAGATTTATTGGGGACACATCGTGGAAACACGACACAAGCAAAGCATTCACGAACATTATCATTCATCGATAACCCGCTCTTAACTAGGGAGCTACGGATACGGGTTTCGAAGGGAGCCCAAGCGAAATAAACCTTAGGACTGGACAACGTGCAGACAAGACACGGAGTACTTGGTGGTGCCTCATGGACAAGAGGGAAAGTGTCGAAGGCACGAATGCGGCTCGTGACAAGCCGATGTCAACGGATTCGAGCGCCCAAGTTCGAGCATGCAGCGTGGCAAGATGGGCGACGGCCTGCTTTTGTCGCCCCGCTCACGCACCAGCTTCGGCACGTTCAGCCCCCGTAAGGTCGACAGCACAAGAGCGAAAGATCTGTGGTTTGTTCCAGCTGGTTTCTCACAAGGTCCAGTATACAAATCCAGGCATGGCCTGTTCACCAGACTCGGCCAAATCTGGGTGTTGGGTGCCGCAAGGCGAATCGATGGGATGGAAAGACGTGTCGAGCCGTGCATGGAGTCAGGACAGTCAGAGGCTCCGTGACTGGACTCAGGATGAACCTGTGGAGGTCCTGCAGGCTGGATCCATGGCCGAGGAGGAACAGCTCGCCAAACCACTCTTCACGAAGCAGATCCCCAACCGACCTAGCAGTTCCTCATAACGCAGAACGCAGACTCACACAGCAGTTCCTCTTGCCTTTCGGGGCGGGCCTTTCTCACGAAGCAGATCGCAGACCGACCTCAAGCAGTTCCTCTTGCCTTTTTGGTCGCCGGCACGCCTTTTCGACTGACTGTCCGAGCGCCGGGTGGGGGCTAGTTTGGAGGGGGGGGAGGAAGAAGAAGCGCCTCTCAGTACACCACCACTGTATGAACACTGGACAGCCTGCTTCACCTCCTGACACACATGTGACGTCCGATTACCAAACAACCTGGCTAAACATACATTTAAGGGGGGATCGAGGCTAATCCTGCATTTCATAACCCACTGTTAAAGGGCCCATTTCCGCAACAATATATCGTGTGTGTGTGTTTTGCTGATAAAGCATACCATATTCTCTCTGCTAACTCCCCTACCCCACCCCTCTCCCTCTTTGTCGCATCCTTGCTCCACCCCTCCGAGTACAGTGCAGCACCCTCCTCCTGCACCTCTCTCTGTCTCTCTCTCTATCTCCAGACATATCCGGACGGTGGCTATCTCCAGATGTGTCCAGACGGACCCTCTCCTCGCACTGCCTTACCTTGCCCTCCCCTCACGTTGCCTTCCCTTCCCTTCCTCTTATGTTCCTTCCCCTCCCTTCCCTTCTCCCACCCTTCCTCACTCCCCCCTTCTTCCTCTCTCCCCCTCCTTCCTCGCTCCCCCATCCCTCTCTCTCTCCCCCTCTTTTTCTCCCACCCCCCAACCTCCCTTCGTATTCCCATCAGTGAAGTGACGGGTGGTATTTGCTAGTTTCATATAACGTCCTCGACAAGCTCTCTAACTCCGTCATTCGGCAGCCTTCCTGCTTCTGTCTCTTACGCTCTAATAATCCCCTTATCCATGTGGATTCCGAAGGGAAAATCCAGCAGCCGTGGCCTCCATGCCCATTGCTCACGCAGCGAGACCCTCACAGAGCCCACATGAGACCTGCTGATATTCTGCAGCCACCACGCCCATGTTCCTCCCACAAGCTGTGCACTCCTTACAGCACATCAGTTCTGTGTTGTGTTTTGAAATCCCCACCTCGCCATTGTGCCGCGCAGAGTGCTCGCTACATCGTTTCACCACATGACCCCTCCATACACGTCTTCGTGCCCCTGCCTCTCCGCCAATTTTTTGCGCGGGACACTGCGAATTCACCTCGAGTATTCTACACACGGGCGACTCAACCTCGACCTCCAGCACCGGCAGCTTGGTCGGGCACCGAAGTGTACGTTTCACACACCGGCGGTTCAGTGTCAGACACGCACACCATTGTTACGGCACCGGAATCGTGCATAAGCGGTTCACCTGCGGGTTCCATCCCCGATTTTGTCGGGCCCCCTTCAATTTTTTTTTTAAAACAACCTACACAGAGGTCTCCGTATCTTCGTCGTCAGACGAATTATACATGTGGATTCGTTTAACACATTTCATCTGGATGGGGTGTGGCCAACACTTCTGTGTTCATGAACGTCATTACCACGATTATGATTATGTAAATTGCTCCCACAGGAGTTTATTTTACAAGGGAGGGTGTCATTGTCTCTGGCAATGGCATATCGGGGAATCACCCCGAGTGACTTGGAGGGAGACGCACAATAATGTTGCCCCTGGTGGTTTATCTTCACAAACAATCATTATATGAAACAAAATATTGAAGGAATAATTACAGGCCCCGATTAGGTCCAGGCCCTTGGGTAGTTTTCCCACCTGTCCACCCACCCCTGTCCTTCTCAGCGCCTCTGCTTTCACCAAGTCTTTCTCAAGACTGCGTGAGGTAAGTATTCCATGAATACCATCTTGTTGTTTTGAGATTGTGATGTTTACAAACAAACATTTCTCAGGTCAATCAGAAAAGTAAAAGATTAAAAATATATCATGTGACGGTTTAACCTTTTATGTACATGTAATGTTCTTTAATTCCACCTGCAATCCCACACAGGAGTCGATGGAGATGTGCTTCGAGTGAAATTCCTACGCCACAGGAAAGACAGAGCTCTGATTCAGATGTCTGATTCAGTTCAGGCTCAGCTTGGTAGGTTTGTATTTATTCGTTCTATCTTCACGATAAGGCCCAAATGACATGGAGTTTTGATATACAGCAGACCCATCCCATTGGCGGGGGTTGCGTTCTCGAAAAACCCCGTGTCGGGCAAAACTGCGATGCGCAAAGTTTAGACCTTATGGGGTAAAAATGGTTCGGGGAACTAACTCTAAAATGTATCGACTTTTTTTAACCCAAACTGCAGTGGTAACGACAAGGGCACCCTGTAGAGCGCATACCACTGGCAGGCTGAATAGTTTATGTTTTGTATCCCACTGACTGGCCGGATCTGGATTCGGACCTGAACTCAACTGACTGGCTGCTCCGGCGCATGCTCCCATACCTGACCTGACCTGGTCTTGCATTTCACAGCAAAGCCTCAACCATGGCACCGAGGAGCTTTAAAAACACCTTTGGGATAAAGTTGTGGAAAGGCAGAGATCAGGGGATGGATGTAAAAATATTTCAAAGGCCTTGATCCCTTGGAGCACAGTCAAGACAATCATTAAGTGGAAGGTATATGGGACTACCAAGACCGTGCCTATATCAGGCCGTCCCTCCAAACTGGATTACCAAGCAATGAGGAGACTGATCAGAGAGGCCACCAAGAGGCTAACAGTCACTTTGAAAGAGCTACAGGCCTTTATGGAAAAGACTGATCACTGTGTGCATGTAAAAACAATATCCCAAGCACTCCACAAGTCTGGCCTGTGCGGTAGGGTGGCAAGAAGGAAGCCATTACTCAAAAAAGCCTACCTTGAGTCCTGTTTGAGGTGTACAAAAAAACCACTCCAGACATTCTGAAGCCATGTGTAAAAAAGTTTTGTTATTTGATGAAGCCAAGATGGAAACTTTTGGCCGAAATGAAAAGTGTTACATTTGACGCATGCTCAACAAAGCACATCAGCCAAAGAACACTATCCCTACTGTGAAGCATGGTGGTGGCAGCATCATGTTATGGGGATGCTTCTTATCAGCAGGGACTGGGGCACTTGTCAGGATAGAAGGGAAAATGGATGGAGCAAAATACAGAAAAATCCTGGAGAAAAACCTGCTGCCTTCTGCAAGAAACCTGAAATTGGGACGGAAGTTCACATTTCACCATGACAACAACCCAAAGCACAAAGCCAAAGCTACACTGGAGTGGGTGAGGAACAAAAAGATAAATGTCCTTGAGTGGCCCAGTCAGAGCCCCGACGTAAATCCATTCGAAAATCCGTGGCTTGACTTCAAGATTTGAAGATTGCTCTCCATCAACGCTCCCCACGCAGCTTCACTGAGCTTGAACAGGTTTGTGCACAAGAAATGGGCAAATATTTCCCAATCAAGGTGTGCAAAGTTGGTAGAGACCTCGACCAACAGACTCACACCTGTAATTGCTATCAAAGGTGCTTCCACCAAGTATTAAGTCAGGGGGGTGGACACTTATCCAACCAAGATATTCTCATTTTGTATTTTTAATTAATTTTTTGAAGTTTGTACAATTTATTTTTCACTTGGAAGTTGTGGGTTACGATGTGTAAATAAAGGTGTAAAAAGTCTGATTTAATGTCATTTAATTCCAGGTTAAAGGCAACAAAAGGTGAAAATTTTTGAAAGGGGGTGTTGACTTTCTACAGCCACTGTACATACAGTATATTATTTAATATACGTGATATTACACACCTGTACATGTACAGTATCACATCAAGAGAGGGACAGAGACAGAGATCCCACTTGAAGAAGCATTCTATCGATTCCACCTTTTCCGACCCATCTTACTTTCACATGACTCCTCACCCTTATCTCTCTTGTTTCCACGAACATTCATTCATTCAATTCCTTTCCTTCCTACCTCTGCCACTGAAGGTAGATGGCGGTTATGTTTTCATCCCTGTTTGTCCGTCTGTCTTTGATCCGGATATCTCAAAAAGTTGTGCACGGATTGGGATGAATTTTGGGGTCCTGGTTGGGTGTGTGACAAGGAAGAATTGTTTCGATTTTGGTGAACATCCAGATTCGAGAAGTGATTCTTCACCGTTGAGAGATTGGGCCAAAAATGATACTTAACGCGATATTTCAAAACGGATGTGGATGAGTTGGTGGAGGTACGCTCTCCACCGAGTGCCATTCTAGTTGTTTGTGTCTTCACTGCCCTACTCAATCTTGTAACACTGTTTCATTTGTCCCTCTGTGACGCCAGTCTTGTGTCATTTGAACGATGTTCGTGTCATACTTTCTCGCCATCAAACGGTGCATATCCCGCAGGGACAAAATAATCAGGTAACGATGTAGTCTTTGATGTGCGAGGGTCCGGGTTCGTTCGAAGGCACGCGATGATCAGCGAAGGCCGTTTCATTCCTTTCCCGCTTTGCCGTGTCTAGGATGTGGCGAAGGATTTCACCGGCTCTCAACTTCATCGCTTCAAGAAACCTGGATCGAGGAACTTCCAAAATATCTACCCACCATCTTCAACTCTTCATCTCTCGAACATCTTGTACGCTTGTTCCTTTCCATTCGGTCTTCGTCGAACTTCTTCGGGTTCTGTTCTTGAGCTTACAAGTTATTGAAAAGTGCATGCATATCAGGCTGGAGATTTAAGAAGTGATCAACCACATTGTGGTTGACTAGTTGAAAACATTTTGATTTTCTTTTTGCCATTTCATTGTGCTTACCTTCATGCTTCGTTTCACAGTTTTAGTTCTTCATTTAAGTAACTTCCGGTTCCGGGTGCCGTCACGTGTGATGCTGTATCGAGCAGGTTCTCCCTCCAGCTCATCAGGTCCGTTGTTACCCTCGCCGAAGGACAGGGTACTGACTGCATTTGACTCTGTTTGACTTGTCGCATTGAGACGACATTTTAATCATCGGAGCGATTCCTCATGTGGAATATATTTGATTGATAATTCTGACGTCAGAGGTCACGTGGTGTGGCAGCCATGTTGGAAAAAACTTTGGACCTCTATCTCTGAAACCGCAAGGAAAAAATTTAAACTTGGCACATGGCAAGTACGTACTCCTCATGGGGAATAAGTGTGGTTTTTTTAATGACGTCATAATTGCATATGTAGAACGCTAGATCTGATCAGCATAGAAATATTTGAGGGTCATCGAGGGATAAAATGATCCACAGAAAAAAAAAAGATTGATGACGTCATCGGTCACGTGATTTGGCAGCCACATTTGTTTTTTTCTAAACCTTCAAAAATCTCTGAAGGGGCTGAACAGATTGAGGTGAAACTTTACATGCACGACCGACTATCCATGAGGAAAAAATGGGTCACACATAGGACGTCAAAGGTCACGTAGTTTGGCAGCCATATTGGATTTACCCTCAAACCTTTAAAAAATAATCTTCTTCTCCAGAATGGCAGGACAGATCCAGTGGAAACTTCACACAAATGTTCTTCATGGTCTGGCAGAGATGTTGGATTGAGCGAAAATCTTTTTTTAAATTATCTTGAACCGCTCAATCGACATGAAACTTCACAATTATGATCTAGTAGTGCTGGGGAATATATGTTTTAAATTTCAACCTGATCGGACGTATGGTCTGGTGGCCAGAATTATTTTATTTTTTGATCTGGGTTATTTTTGATTATTCATTTTTTGAATAAAGCTCATTTGGCTGTGCCTCGATGTGTTTGAGGGAAGAGGAGTATCAGCTGAAATGTGAATCCTATCCAGGTTCCTCCTGATGACTTCATCTTTGCTTTTACCTTGTTCGGGTTCCTTTTGATGATGACAATGCAGGACTGCACCTATTTGGTCTTCCATTTGATTTTAATTGAATTAATTTGAATAAAAATAACGTCATGGGTCAGGGTCGAGTGTCCGATCAAAGCAGGATGTCTTGGTACCCGGTCATCACTGCTAGCAGTTATAAAGTGGCAGTTCTAGTTATGTCTTAATAATTATGTAACACACCAGTACACAAACACCACACAAAACTAAAAAATATTGTATCCATCCTGACTTCCCATCTGAAATGTGTCATTCAGGCCGACGGTTGGCAAAGAGAAGCTGCGAAAGCTGTTTTCGGACGCCGCCGGTGGAGACGTCCAAGCATTCAAGTTTTTTAAGTAAGGGAACGTTGTGAATGATTTGTGTAAATACGTGGGAGAGGGAGTTTGTGCAGGTGATGTGGATTTTTTTTGAGCCTTTTATTACTTACCTTGCTCGTTGTGCTTTACTTTTGGAGTCGCAGCTACCACGTGAACGCGAAGCGAAAAGTTGGGTTCACAGATTGGTTCCCTTCTGTCTTTCCGTCCGTCTATATACGTCAGTTTATGATCGAGGAATAACTTGAATTTCAATCGAACGTTGTATTTTGAACACAATTTGGAACGTTAATCGAAAAACAAACCTGCAGTTTAGCATTACCTTGGCTCTGCATTGGACCCGGTTGTACACGCGCAAAGAGGAGTGAAATAATATTTTTTACCTCTGTTTGTCGATCTGTCTGTGAGCATGACATCTTAAAATGTGATGGACAGATTCGGATGAAACTCGGTGGACAGGCTGGGTGTGCACCAAGGATTTTAATCGATTTTTGTGAACATACGGATCTGGATTCGAGAATTTTTTCATTGATTCTTCACCATTGAGAGATTGGGCCAAAAACGGTATTGAGAACAACATCTCAACAAATTGTGGACGGATTTGGTATGTGACAAGGACGAATTGATTAGATTTTGGTGAAGATCCGAATCCGGATCCGAGTCTTTTTGGGGAGGTCTCTACCAGCTTTGCTCAGTGAGATGGTGACATCATTGCCCATTCTTCACGTGAAAATTGCTCGAGCTCCGCCAAGTTTGATGGGGGATCGTCGATGGACTGCAATCTTCAAGTCTCGCCACAAATGTTAAATTTTGTTAAAGTCAGGATTTTGACCGGGCCAACTCAAGAACGTTCATTTTCTTCTTATTCAGCCACTCCAGTGTGATTTTATCTTTGTGCTTCGGATCATCGTCCTACTTAGTTTCAGATTAATGGCCGACTCGAGCAGCTTCCATCCTGACAAGCTTCCCTGTCCCTGCTGATGAAAAGCAACCCCATAACATGATGCTGCCACCACCGTGCTTGACAGTAAGGATGGTGTTATCTGGGTGATGTGCAGTGTTCGGCTTACGCCAGACATAACGCTTTGAATTTAGACCAAAAAGTTCAATTTTGTCTCCTCTCACCACAAAACGTTTCTCCACTTGCCTGCGGTGTCATTCAGATGCTTTTTCGCAAACTCCGTATGAGCTTTTCGATGCGTCTTTTTCAGTAATGGTTTCTTTCTTGCCACCTGTCCATAGAGGCCAGCTTTGTGAAGGGAACGGGATATTGTTGATGGATAAACACTGACGCCCTTCTTGGATATACAGTAGAGCCTTGCAAATCTTTCAAAGTCATTGTTGGATTTACAGTGACATCCTGAACCAGTTTCCTGCTTGCCCGGCTGCTGAGTTTGGATGGGCGACCTGATCTGGGTGGAGTCTCGGTGGTATGTTACGTCTTCCCACTTCTTTATGATGGATTCACCGTACTCAAAGGGATAATGAGTGATTTTGAAATCTTCTCATAACCCTCTCCTGAACGGTGCTTCTCCACCACTTTATGTTTGACTTCTTTGGAAATATTCTTCGTCTTCATATTTGCCAAGTGTGTTGCACCTTCAAAACTCCTCAGATAATCGGGGGAGATTAATTTTTTTGTTGACGTTAAACCACTGATTACATACAGGTGAAACATAGTACACTTATTTTGTAACTTTTCGAACAATTAATTTACTCCTGAAGTGATTTAGGGTTAATTAGGCAAAGGGTTTGAATGCTTATTCAACTGAGAATCATCTGATTTTCTCTGTTAATCATGTTTTTTTTTTTTTTTGTATACCTTGGTCGAGGCTCGTATGAGAGCTCACACACAACTCACAGCAAGGAGGCATGAGACAAGAGGGGCGGGAGTGGAAGGGACAAAACAGTGGGGAACAGACACATTAGGTGAACTGTGGAAAGGAGAGGGATGGGGATGGGACGGGGAACATGGCGAAGAGAAGATGGACATTTCAGGGACTTTCAGGAAGGAAAGCAGGAGAAATGAAGGAAGTGGGCTTGGGTGGATTATCGGGGGTAGAAAAGATCGAGGATTTGGATGGGGGAAGATAAGAGGTGGTGGTGAACAGCTGTTTTGAAAGCCTGGAGGGAAGAATGGGAAAGAATAGAGTGAGGAAGTTTATTCCAAAGGCGGGAAAAAAGAGGAATGAAAGAGTGAAGATGAGCAGTGATTCGTGATTTTGGTAGTTTTACCAGAAGGGGGTTGTTAGCGGACCTTGAGCGCCCTGTGGAAATGTGGTGGGGACAAATCGCAGAGAGAGCAGGGGGGCAAGGCTGGAGAGGAGTCGGTAGAAGACAGAAAGACCACCGACCAACCTGCGGTGATTGAGTGAGAGGCCCAAAGACTCAGCTTCATTGCGGGAGATGCCGATGATCTTAAATGCCCTGGTTTCGACAGCGTTAAGCCGAGAAAGGTGGGAGGCAGGAGCACCAGCCCAGAGGGGAGAGCAGTACTCCATCAGGCTACGGACAAAAGCTTTGTAAGTGGTCAGGAGCTCAAGAGGGCCGAGGAAGGACTTAGCACGACGGAGGATTCCCAGTCGGCGACTGGCTTTTGAGGCGAGGTTGGAAATGTGACTTTCCCAGGAAAGGTCATGGCAGATAGTGAGACCAAGAAGCTTGAAAGAAAAGACTTCTTCCAGAGGATTGTTGAGAAAGTGGATGGGGGGGTTTTGTAAACGGTCCTTTCGAAGAGACATAGTGAGAGTGTGAGATTTGTCTGGATTGAAAGACATGTTCCACGTGTTGGACCAGTTTGTGATTTTATCCACATCTGCAGTGAGTGAAGAAGCTGCTGCTTGCTGGTCTGAGGGATGACAGATGGTACGGCAGAGGGTGGAGTCGTCGGCAAAGAGAAATAGAGGATTTTCCAGAGAGTCCGAGAGATCATTGATGAAAACCAGAAAAAGAACAGGGCCCAGAACGCTACCTTGAGGAACTCCAGCCTGCACAGGAAGAGGGGATGAAAGAACTCCATTTAGGGCCACACGTTGACTGCGACAGGAGAGGAAGTCTGCGAGCCATGAGTGGAGATGGCCTTGAATACCATGGGAAGAGAGTTTGGTGAGCAGGGCAGGGTGCCAGACTGTGTCAAAAGCACGTGATATGTCCAGGGATACGGCTCGGATTTCCTGTCTGGCATTGAGGACCTCCATCCATTGATGGGAGAGCAGAAGCAGCATATCCAGGGTAGAGTGACCTGGTCTGAAACCAAATTGATGATTGGAAATCAAGCCATTGGAGAAGAGGAAGGATTTCATATCTGAGGCGATGATGGATTCCATCACCTTGCTGATGATTGGGAGAAGGCTGATTGGTCTGTAGTTACAGGGATCTGTTTTTGCACCTTTTTATGCAGGGCAGTGATGTTAGCAGATTTCCAAGCAGATGGCAGATGACCTTGGGCAAATGAGAGGGTGAATAGAACAGAGAGTGGGTGAGCAAGAGCAGAAGAGCAGGCTTTGAGGACACGTGGGCTGATGCCGTCTGGACCGGTTGCAGAATCTGACTCGAGGTTTGAAAGCAAGCTCTCCACCTTGTCAGGAGAAAAGGATACAGAGTCCAGGGACAGTTGGGTGCGACTGGGTAAAGTGGGTAGAGATAGTGATGGGTTTAGGACACAAGATTTAGCTGCAAACACCGAGTTTAGACATTCAGCTTTATCACGTGTGGAATCAGCAGTGCGGCCATTTGAGGTCAGGGAGGGGATGGAGGGGGAACATACACCAGAAACAGATTTGATTAAACGCCACCAGGATTTTGAGGAGGGAGAGAGGTTTGAGAGTTCAGACTTGAGATGAGAAAGATGTTGTTTTCTGGCTCTCCTGAGGGTAGATACACACTTGTTCCGGGCTTTGTGGAAAGAACTGAGATTGCCCTCATTTGGGTTTGCTTTCCATGAGGCAAAGGCAAGTTGTTTCAGGACAACTGCCTCGCCACAAGCTTCAGTAAACCAAGGGCGGGAGGAAGGGTAAGACAACTGAACACGAGAGGGGATAAATCTGTGCATGAGGGAGAGCAAGTTTCTTTGAAAGAATTCCCAGGATGAGTTGATGTTTGAGAAAGTAGAGATAGGAGACCAGTCTGTCAGTTTGATGGCTGCTCGGAGACCCTGCCAGTCGGCTTGAGTGAAATGCCAGACTCGACGGCGGTGAGGTGGTTCTCTGATAACAGCCAGAGAGATGTCCACTTTGACAAGGATGTGGTCAGAAGAACCAATTGGAGCGAAGAAAGAGCAGCAGATGTGTTAATGTGACTTTTCACATTTTAGACAAAATTATATGGTTTGTCATCTTGGTTTTCTGCTGGGCCTGACACATTAGGCCCATAGCCCTCTGATTATACACTGTCCGACTTTGTTGCGTCAGATTTCCATTTGGCTTTGTTTGGGTCGAGTGTCAATCACGATGGAGGGACCCCCGAAAAATCCAATCATATGTTGAATAAAAATTATTAGTAAGTTTTAATCAAGCCCGTACGCACCTCCCTAAAAAGGATAACGTTACAGAGGGAGAGAGAGTGGGAGGGAAAAAGAAAGAGAGAGGGACACACACACTACAAAACTGACGTAACGCTGTGCATGTTATCTTTCTCATCTTCTTCACTCACATGGGAATACGGGACAGACACGGCGCAAGGTAAGGAGGCAGGTAAGACAATGTAATCTCAGCCGTGGGTAATGATGTTTTGCTGATCTGTAATTGGAATTTCAGACGAGGTGTTGTCATCGTGTCCGTCCATCTGCCATTTCGACTTCTCCTGCCAAACCGGCTGAAAGTTGGCAGCAGGATTCCGCTCCTGACTGTTAACGGGGATTGCAAAGATTGTTCCGGTCACGTGACTTTAAGTCGGTCAGACGTCATAAAAATCCTTCAAAAATCTTCTTCTCCAGACCCACCAGTCAGGTCATACCACTCGCGTGACTGGAATTTTGTCAAAATGGCTGACACAGTCAATTTTGGGGAAAATCGCGTAAATTCCTTCAAAAAATCTTCTTCTCCAGACCCACCATTCAGAATGCTACCACATTTGGGTTACAACAATAGGATAGTGTCCTGATGGTAAATGGCAGAGGCCATGCCGATCACGTGACCGGAAGTGTGACAAAATGGTGGTTGCGTAAATTCCTTCAAAGAATCTTCTTCTCCAGACCCACCAGTCAGAATGCGACCAAATTTGGGTAACAACATGAGGTCAAGCTACAGATTCAGTTGTCTTATTTATTTATTTGAAATTGTTGCAGTAACTGCCAAACGATGGTGAAACGTTTAGCGATCTTAATGCAATCCCACATACCCTGTTTCACTTGAACGGATGTCGGTCTGCTTTCCAGGGAGACCCGTACGATGGCCTTGTTGCAGCTGGGTACTGTGGAGGAAGCCACCATTGCACTGATTAAACTGCATAACCATAATCTTGGTAAGAAGTACTATCTGAGGGTGTCCTTTTCAAGGTATTCATTTCAATTGGAGATCAACTCTTGATTTGCAACACACCACCCTTCTACACCCTGTCAACCACACCTCGTTTTCACACGAACGTTCAAACATTCCAGTTAATACCAGTTTAGTGTCTTTTCTCACTTTCTTGAGCCATTTGTATTGAAATTAAATGTGGAAAAAGGGACTCGAACTTGAGCACCTCCACTTGCTTCTCAGTAATCTTGTAAATCTATTTAATGGAACACTTTGGCTGTCTTTGCATTCCAACCGTTTTCTATGGCAATTGGAGAATTCTCTTTTGCAGCTTATTTTATGAGGATTGCAAAAGATGAGGGTAGAGTGGCAGGACAAAGAGAGCAAAGTTAAAATGTTTCATCCAATTAATGTTAAAGTTTCCCATTAAGTTTACATAAAAATGCTTTTCCACTTTGTATTGGCTGTAATCATTAAAACATTTAAATTCCTGATCCATTTTGCTGTCATTTTTTGCTCACCTGGAACATGATTGAGGTGAGCTTATGGGACGGCTCGTCGTCCGTCCATCATCCCATCCATCCGTCCGTAAACACTTGCAACTTCTCTGAAACTGCTGATGGGATTCTGACAAAACAAGGCGAAAATGATCTTTGGTGTGGGGTAACTCAAGTTTGTTCATGCCATGCCTCCTTCACATATCAGCACATCATCAAGAGGTTGAAGGGTCCCAAAAAGTACTTGGATTTTGATCGAGTTTGGCCACCGTTTTGGATAACAGGAAAACCTTTTACAATCTTCTCTCAAACCGCTGAACTGATCGAATGCGAAGCTTTCAATTTGTGATCGATTTCCCACGGAAAACATTATTTGTTAAAAATGACGTCATCAGTCATGTGGTATGGCAGCCATATTCAATCGCAAGAACACCTTTAAAAACACCTTTTTCTGAAACCACTCAACTGATCAATGTGAAACGTAAAATATATGATCGACTACCTCTGGGAACATTTCATGAAAAGAATCTGATCAGAAA
This sequence comes from Eptatretus burgeri, assembly GCF_056783735.1. Taxonomy (NCBI): domain Eukaryota; kingdom Metazoa; phylum Chordata; class Myxini; order Myxiniformes; family Myxinidae; genus Eptatretus; species Eptatretus burgeri. The sequence goes on along the minus strand of NW_028225131.1, from coordinate 76,155 downwards.
CACAATATGGCTACCAGGTGAGGTATGGGAGCATGTGTCGGATCAGTGTGTCACTGCGTCCACTACTATGTGTGAACATCTTTATAGCTGTGTAGGAACTCTGGGAAGTGTTTGAAACAGCAAGGTGCTTACCTTGGGGAGGCCTTTTTTGGTTGCTTCATGCAGCTTCTTCAGCGAGAGGAGTGTTGGGGGTGTCAATTATTGGCTACCCCTCCCATCCTGGGTGGAGTCTCGAGCTGAGGTGATGCGAATCCCCGCCCATGTTCGTGGTTGAACGCACGAAGAACAATGGAGCCGGTCAGAACGAGGGGAAGGTGCAAAAATAAAAGAAAAACCCTATCAAAGTAACTCACAGCGCATTTACATTTAATCACCCATTAGACAAGGGAAAGGAAACTATCTATAAAACACATACTTACCAATATAACTGAGCAATAGGACCTGAATGTTGTGTGTGATAGGTTTCCAAATTCATAACAATATATATTGTTACGGTTCTCGGAACCGAATGCAAACAACAGATAGTTGTCCTGAGTCAGTTATTCCATTAATATATGTGGTTAGGTCCCTAGCTTTTGTCTAGTGGGAAGACGAGGGAGTGTGTTGCGATGGGCTATTCGTGAGGTTATCAAATCATTTTTCCCTTCCATTCCACTTCCCACTCTTCCTCTTTTCACTGCTTAGGTAAATTCATCTCGCTTGCTATCCTCGTTTCGCTGGCCACAGTGTACCACCGTCAACCCGCTGTATCTGAAGTCTCGTTTTCTGAGGCAAAATCCCGAGGTTCGCTTTGGAAGCTGCGCCACCATCCACCTTCCCAAACCCAGACACGCACGGCGTGGGTGGTTGTTGGGAGATTGAAAGGAAGAAGTCGTTTGTTGTCGATCGAAAGGAAGAAGTCGGTGGGAGTTGGTTGAAAGAAGGTCGAAGGCGTGAGAAGTCGGTCGGAAAGTGGAGAATTGAAGGAGTTGTGAAAGTGTTCCTGCGGCTTAGCTCTGCCTACGTCTCGCCTCAACGGCCCGCCGACTGTACTAGTCCCCGCCAACACGACCTCGACCAAGCCTCTTACCTGGTCCTGTCTACTGCTCCATTCTCGGCCTTGGACTCCGCTCTTCTCCACTCGAGCCCCCCTGCAGACACGATTATCACTCGTGCGGCCGTGGACCGAACTTCACAACTTTTGTTGGGTGCCGCACCACGGAGCATCCCTCGCTGGCTGCAAAGGTTCCTTTCACAATTGGGTTTACTTTGTCTGAGAGTGTTGGCGCCTGTCCGTTAAGTAAGCCTGTTTAAGATATTTTATTGTTGCTTTTGTTAATCTCTCGTCATGTCTGCACTGTGTCTGCTTTTGTAAGTTGCTTGTATAATTGTCACACCCCACACCTCTCTCATCTTTCCCTGCATTACATCCCCAATAAACCTTTTGTTGTGCCACATGCTTTTCCTCGCTTATTGTAAATAAATAATAATTGTAGAAATGTTCCCAGCTTGCCTTTGTCTTTTCCTCCATTGGTCCAACATGGTTTGGGTCAAAGTTTAGCCGGGTCTATATTCCCAACAATCCGTTCCTTCGAGTCGGTACGTCCTTGGCAGTGCCGCTCCGCTGCATCCGATCCGGAAAGGTGATCCGTAGTTGGAAGTGATCCGGTTCGGACAAGGAGTACCGAGGGCGCGGTTCCCTGGTGGTTAAACCGCGTGGTTAATTGGGTAACCTGATTCGAGAGAGGAGGACCCAAGGTCGCGGTTGAGTTATTGGCGTCCACGATCGGTTAAGTGACCCGCCGCGTCATGGAATTATCCGGGAGCGATGGTCGACAATTCCGGGGAGTCTGGTAGGAATCGACGTAGCTTTCCCCCACCTCGTGGTCTTCTCACCCGACCCCGCCGGCCCACAACAATATACATATGTATATCCGGTATATATAATTTTTTTTGTTGGGCCCGATATGTTCCACTGGATGTAAGATACATGTCATGGGCCATGCCGGGGCGTGGGCATCGACAATGATGTCAAGGGCCGTTCTGGGGTACGGGTGGTCAACGATATCACGGGCAGTGCCGGGGCACGGGTTGTCGGCGATGATGTCACGGGCCGTGTCGGAGCGCGGGTGGTCGACGATAATGTTACGGGCCATGCTGGGGGCATGAAAGGTCGATGATGTCACGGACAGTACGGGGCGCGAGCTGTCGACGATGCTGTCATGAACCGTGCTGGAGCGCGGGCGGTCGATATGTCGTCTCTGTTCGATATACAGGAGTCTCTGTTCGATATTCATCCCTCTCGATTTCCTGGTGTTTCCCTTCCCTTTGCTGGAGTTTGACTTCCTGGTTTCTTCATTCAGCTCAGAGTAAAACTTGATCGTGTTTTCGTTGGTTTCACTGTCTATGGTGATGGTGATGTTCACTGTTGAGCTTGCGGGAGTATCTGTTCAGCCTGAGGATGTCTCCTCTCAATTTGTTTGTGTTTCTGTTCGTGTTGTTTGCCAATCGGTTCAGTCCGTAGTACAAATTGATGGTGTTTCAGGACATGTTGGATAATTGGGAGTAAGATTTGTTGAGATGTACTCGGGTTGGGGGGTAATCTTGGTCCGATTCCTGCTGACTCCATCACCTATCCTGAAGGACCAAGCATTTAAAAGAAGTGTCAGGTGAGTCAACAGTATAACATCAAAAACAAACTTCTCATCTTGATAAGAACTGTTTTCTGTTTCCTCTTGTTAAAACACAAAGTATTTGTATTTATTCGCACTTCCTCCACATCACCCACTCTCCCCCTCCCCCAACCTTGTTAACTTTTTCGATTCTTCCTCTTGTGCTTATTCTATTCGACCTCTTCCCGTATTTATATTATTTATGACTTCCTGGAAAGATATTGGTGGTGGTTTCGGTGAGGGTGATTCTTTCGGTGCTAAACTTGGACAGGGTGATCCTTTTATATCTGGTTGAGAGGGAAGAGAACATTTGGGGTTTACACCCAATGAGACACCGCGTCCTGATTCAAAGGTGACTCGGCACTCGAATCCTCCCTTGGAGAACAAGACCTTACTGTAGTCCCAGCGCCTCCTTCGATGACTTCGTATTTTGTTTTCACGAAGATGTTGTGTTGGATTCCTTGTCCAATTTGCAGGCATTTTTGTTCCATCTCCCTGGATGTCTGATCGATTTTCTCTTGTCTCTGTTCGTCTCTCCGTCGAGATTCATGAAAGATCATTTCACCTCCGAATTCAGGTAGCTGGTGTTTCAGAACAGGTAATGTAAGTAGGGAAGTGTTTGCCAGAGACGTACCTGGTAGAGGAGTACTTGGATTGACCCCGTATTTTGTGTGCAAGTTTGAGGTTTTCTGTTTCATTGCTTGTTCAATTCGCCGGCGTTTTTCAATGGAGGAGTGTGGTCTCTGTTCGGTTTCCTTACATATCAGTTCCATTCTGCATTGAGATTCCTGTTGTCCCTCTTCATGAGGGAGTTTGGACACCTGGTGTTCCAGTACAGATGGTGTAAGTGGGGATTTATTTTCCTGAGACGTACCTGGTGGAGGGGAACTTGGATTGACTTCATACACGGTTGGCAAGACGAAGGTTTTCTCTTGGATTGCCTGTTCAATTTGCAGACATTTCTGTTGGATCTGTGTTTGTCTGTTTTTGTCTTTCTGTAAATCTTGCTGACGTTTCTCTACATCTTTGAGTTTGTGCAGTTGATCTTTCAGAACAGAAAGTTTAACTTTGCTTGTGTTTTTCTGAGACGGACCTGGAACAGAAATACTTGGATTGACTCTGTTTTTTGTTTGCAAGATAATGTTTGCATCTCGGATTCCTTGTTCAATTCCAAGGCATTTTTTTTCGATCTTCGTTTGTCTCTTGTTGTCCTTCTGTAAATTATGCTGACGTCTCTCTTCATCTTGCAGTGTGCACAGTTGATCTTCCAGAGCAAAAAGTTCAACCAAGCTTGTGTTTTTCTGAGACGGACCTGGTTGAGGAATACTTGGATTGACTCCATATTTTGTTTGCAAGGTCAAGGTTACGTCCCGGATTTCTTGTTCAACTCCACGGCATTGTTTTTCGATCGCCATTTGTCTGTTTTTGTCGCTCTGTAATTCTTCGTGACGTCCCTCTTCATCTTGCAGTGTGCACAGTTGATCTCGCAGAGCGGAAAGTTTAACTTGGCTTGTGCTTTGCTGAGAAGGAACGGGTGGAGGAATACTTGGATTGACTCCGTATTTTGTTTGCAAGGCAAAGGCTACGTCCCGGATTGCTTGTTCAACTCCAAGGCATTGTGTTTCGATCTCCGTTTGTCTCCTTTTGTCTTTCTGTAAATGTTGCTGACGTCTCTCTTCATCTTGGAGTTTGTGCAGTTGATCTTCCAGAGCAAAAAGTTTAACTTTGCTTGAGTTTGCCTGAGACGGACCTGGTTCAGGAATACTTGGATTGACTCCATATTTTGTTTGCAAGGTGAAGGTTACCTCTTGGATTGCATGTCTAAGTTCAAGGCATTTTTTTTCGTGATTCTGTTTGATTTTCTCTTTTCTCAGTACGTCTCTCTGGAGAAGTTCACGATATCTCCTTTCACCTTCTTGTTTGGAGAGCTGTCGTTTCAAATACATGGCTGTAAGTGGGGATGTGTTTTCCTGAGATGTACCTGGCAGAGGAATAGTTGGATTGACTCCGTATTGTGTCCACAACATTAAGGCGTTTTGTTGGATGACCTGTTCAATTCGCTGGCGTATTTCATCAGACGTCTGTCGTCTCTGTTCGGTTTCCTTGCAAAGCTCTTCCCTTCTGTGTTGAGATTCCAGTTGTTTCTCTTCACCTCGGAGTTTGGATTGCTGGTCATTCAGAGCAGGTCGTGTACCTGGCGATTTATTTGGCTGCGACGTACCTGGTTGAGGAATACTTGGATTGACTACGTATTCTGCAGACAAGATTGAGGCGTTTTGTTGCATTACCTGATCAATTCGCCGACGTATTTCATCGGACCTCTGTCGTGTCTGTTCGGTTTCCTTGCTTATCTCTTCCATTCTGTGCTGAGATTCCAGTTGTTTCTCTTCACCTCGGAGTTTGGATTGTTGGTCATTCAGAGCAGGTCGTGTACCTGATGATTTATGTGGCTGAGAGGCACCTGGGAGAGAAAGAGTTGTTCCAAAGTCTGAGGCTTTTTGAGAGATTGCCTGTTCAACTTGCAGCTGTTTTTGTCCGGTTCCCTGATGTCTCTTTTCGATTTCTTTGTGTTTCTGTTCTCTTTGTTGGAGTTTGACTTCCTGGTCTTTTTGTTCAGATTCATCGTGTTTCCGTTTGATTTTCTGGCTGTGATGTTGAGATTGTGAGAGTATCTGTTCAGCTTGTGGATGTTTCCCTTTAATTTGTTCGCGTTTCTGTTCGTGTTGTTCGCCTATCGGTTCAGTCCGTAGTACAGGGTGCTGGTGTTTCAGGACATGTTGGATAATTGAGACTTGGTTTTGTTGAGATGTACTCGGGTTGCAGGGTAATCTTGGACCGATTCCTGCTGGCTCCATCACCTTTCCTGAAGGACCAAGCAATGAAAGGAATCCAAGTGTCAGGTCAGTAAACAGAATAAAATAAAAAACAAATTTTTCATCCAGAAAAGAACTGTTGTCTGGTTCCCCTTGTTAAAAAGGTAGTAAGAGGGTCATAAAGAAATAAAAAGGAATTCTGCCAACTCACAGAAAACCACGTGAAACAGAAAGGAAGGGAAATGATAAATTAAACAAAAATATTTTTGGCAGGAAGACGAGTCATTCGCCAGACAACGTCAACACTGCCTTGTCACATACATTTATTATGTACAATGATGCTGAACATGCACCACGAAATAACTACTATAAACTAAACCCATTTTAACCCTTTCGACAGATCCATACCACGATCAATATTAATTGATGTATTTTGGCTGTCTCTCAAGGTTGTGGATGAGTTTACACAAAACTTGGTTATGTGACAAGAACAAGTCGATTCGATTTGGGTTCAGGACCGAATTCAGATCCGGCTGATGAGTGGGATACAAAACGGAACCTGTTCAGCCTGGTGGAGGTGTTCCCTCTCCCGAGTGTCATGAAACCTTGTTTGTTGTTGTTTTCTTTCTGTTTCCTCCGTCCTAGAAAAAGAAACACAATGAAATTAGATGGAGGTGGAGGCCATTCGGTCCATCATGCCTGTGCCACACCAACACCAACAAATTTATCAATACCGGATGAAAATTGATGTTGGCGGTTCCTTTTCAGGGTCTCTGCCAACTTTCTCAAAGTTTTCTCTGTTTACTGTGTGTCTCCAGTTCGGTCTTGTGTTAAAACTTGTGCTAATTGTTGAGTTTTCCTCGTCTTTTCATCTCGTGTTACCTTGAGGCCTACCCTTCTCCCCGTTTGTGTTCGTGATCGTGTTTATTGTATTTTCTCCTCATGAACATCAGTTTTTATTTTTTCCACATTTCCCTCCTATCCCTCTCAACTGTCGAATCAAATCTGTTTCTGGTGTATATTCCCCCTCCATCCCCTCCCTTACCTCAAATGGCCGCACTGCTGATACGGCACGTGAAAAAGCTGAATGCCTCATATCTGTGTTTGTTTCCTTTCTTGTGTCCGAAAAGGCTGAAGTTCCTTTCATGTGTCCAAAATCATCGCTTTCTGTACCCACCTGACCCAGTCACACCCAGGTGTCCCTGGACTCTGTGTCCTTTTCTCCTGACAAGGTGGAGATTTGCTGTCAAACCTCGACTCATATTCGACAACCAGTCCAGATGGCATCAGCCCACTTGCCCGATAACCCTGCTCTGCTCTTGCTCACCCTCTCTGTTCTATTCACCCTCTCATTTGCCCAAGGTCACCTGCCATCTATCTGCTTGGAAATCAGCAAACATTACTGCCCTGCATAAAAAAGGTGCAAAAACAGATCCCTTTCACTGCAGAACAATCAGCCTTTCTGCCAGTCATCAACAAGGTAATGGAATCCATCATCGCTTCAGACATTAAATCCTTCCTCTTCTCCAATGGCCTGATTTCCGATCATCAATATGGTTTCTGACCAGCTCACTTTTCCCTGGATATGATGCTTCTGCACTCCCAACAATGGATGGAGTACCTCAATGCCAGACATGAAATCAGAGCCATATCCAGACATATCACGTGCTTTTGACACGGTCTGGCAAAATGCTCTGCTCACCAAGCTCTCTTTCTCTGGTATCCAAGGCCATCTCTACTCATGGCTCGCAGACTTCCTCTCCTGTCGCAGTCAACGTGTGACCCTAAATGGAGTTCTCTCATTCCCCTCTTCCTATCCAGGCTTGAGTTTCTCAGCACAGCGTTCTGGGCCCTGTTCTTTTTCTGGTTTTCATCAATTATCTCTCCGATTCTCTGGAAAATCCTCTTTATCTCTTTACTGATGACTCCATCCTCTGCCGTACCATCTGTCACCCTAAGATCGGCGAGCAGCAGCTTCTTCACTCTCTGTAGATCTGGATAAAACCACAAACTGTGCGTCCACATGAGACGGGATAGAGGGGTGGATTGAGAGAGAGAGAAGAGAATGGATGCGTGAGGAGAAAGATCCCTAACCCAACCGTGTAAAGGTCTGTATGTGTAGCGTGTACCTCTGTGGGTTGCTCCACCTGAGCGTTCCCACTTCGTAATATGGCGCGTTATCTCCTGCCTATATATTCGCCAGGGCTCATGGCAACGTGTACTGGTCCGTCTGGCTCCACGGGGGTGGCAGGACATCGACAGCACGGCTGGGAGTCTTGAAGGATGGCATTCGCCTCAGATCAGGTCCTCGAAGAAGAAGAAGCTCTCTTTGAAGAAGCGCACTCTGGACGGCAATCACAAACAAATAATTTTCTGAAGAAGAGGGAGGAGGCTCTAACGGCTCCGTGCTACCCCTATTATATGCCCCAGGCGAAGGGTGGGGCGAGGACCGGAAAGTGACGTGCTGTGTCCCAAATCCTGTTCCTCTTTTGGGTCACAGAGGCCCTCGCTACGCACTGCCAGGTTTTGGGACCGGAAACCAACTCAGATGCCTCTCAGCTTCGGCACGGCTCAGAGCTCCTTACTTAACATGGAGCATGCTCCCTGAGCTGGCACCCTGGCCCTGAACGTGCACCGAGTGCAGTCTGAATGTCGGATGGCAGCGGAATTTCTCCGCCACCCACAGGCTTCTTCATGAGCCAAAATGGACACCCAGGACCCGAATGGACGTGACGAGCCGTGTCGCGGCGGGTGAAATATTTGTATACAATCTTAAAACGTCTCCAAAACATCCGATTTTTACCAGAATTTCGACAACCAAGTGTTAAGCGTCCCAAGTGATCACAAAAACCGAAGACGAAATTAAAATCGGTTAAAACGAACTCGTAACATCGACCGAAGCAAAAATACTCCATTTCTCCACAGGAATTTACGGAATTATTTCATAAGATTTTATCAAAGTCATAAAACCATAATATTCGGCCATCCACAAACAATCTTTACACCATCCTACGGCTTACCGAGTCAGGCATGCGACGACAAGCTTTATTGGGATGAAAAATGACTTTTAAACACCATCTTTATCGAAAACACAACGCGGCCTACAACTCGACAAGGCGTTCTGCGCCATGGGCGCTAACACTGAATTTTTAAAAACAGCCGTAACTCGACGAATTGACACACAAATTACGCCGTACTTACCTCGATCTTCCAAACTCACGCTCTGTCAACAATACCTGTGGTAACTTTTTTCGAGTTATCATGTTTTGGATGTTTGACCTTTGACCGATTTTGACCAAAATCTAATCAGAGCTTGCCATCACCGTCCTGAATCACTTGGTGTAATTTGATATTGGGAGCTTCTTCCGTTCTCGAGTTATCGTGCCTACAAACAAACAAACAAACAAACAAGCAGTCACAGACTGAAACTTACGAAATTGTCAACTTGACCTCTGACCTTGTCTAATAAAAGCTTATTTCTGAAGAAAAATATTTAGATTTCGTAAGTAACAAGCAGTCATAGACTGGTACTTACGAAATCGTCAACTTGACCTCTGACATTGTCCAATAAAAGCTGTGTCTCGAGAAGGTTGCGACGCAAACCAGAAGTTTCGACGATGATTCTGTACCAAACCATCAAAAATCGAATGTTTGACCTCAGTGTAAACTTGACCTTTGACCGATTTTGACCAACATCTAATCAGCGCAAGCCATCACCCTCCTGAATCACGTGGTGTCATTTGACATTGGTGGCTTCTTCCGTTCTCGAGTTATAACTTTTACTTGGATGTTTGACCTCACTGTGACCTTGACCTTTGACCGATTTTGACCAAAATCTAATCAGCGCTAGGCATCACCCTCCTGAATCACGTGGTGTAATTTGACATTGGCAGCTTCTGCCGTTCTCGAGTTATCGTGCCTACAAACACACAAACAGAGGATGGAAGTGATCAATATACTTACAAAATCTAAAGATTTCGTAAGTAATAAATACAGTGCACAAGGAGGTGAAACTCGCTGCACATAATGTGTAACACACGCAGAGTAAAACGAGTGCTCATTTACATAAGCAGAGTGTCTTATAAATAAAGAAGATAGAAGCACACCTGACACAAGGCCGAGGCCTCAGATTCTGGCATGCTCAAGAGGCTGTAAGGTCAAAACGAAACATCCCAGAAAATTTGAAAATAAACAAGAGCACGAGTGAGCACAATATACGCCCGAACAAGAAGGTATATACAGAATTGTGCAACGACATGGAAAACAGCATCCTAGTTGCCATGGCAACCACTTTCGATGACGAACGTATGTCGCGACACACGTCTCCACAGTCTGTACCTATGTACCAAATATTAAACGTGAAAGTTGAAAACTTTGGGAGTTGGAGTGCGGACAGGAACGGACGGACGGACAGAGAGACAGACAGACAGACAGACAGAGAGACGGACGGACGACCGGTATCACATAATACGCCCGATATCCATACCGGGCGTATAAAAACACCGCACCTCATAAAGACACATTATTAAAAACACCTCACGACCACATTATTAAAATATATATATATATATATATATATATATATATATATATATATATATATATATATATATTGTTACGTTTGAGGGGGGGGTATGCATTCAAAGGGTAATTAGGATGTTTAATTAGGTATGCCATGCTGTTCGAGTTTACCAGGATCTCGATGTAATAAGTAGCAATTCAGTGGTGATAAGTTGTCTAGTAAATGTTCATTTCCTCAAGGGGGAAATGATAATTGTCACGTAATTAGATAGGGACACGGGATAGGGTAAGTGTGTCTGCGTAAACCCCTTTTAGTAGTCCCTGGAGGCTGGCCGTGACGTCACAGGACAGTGCTGCGGATGGCTCCACCCCGTGATCACGATTGGCGGAAGGCGACGGCGGTGGGCCAATAAAACGGCTCGATTGGAAGTGACGAGGACCAAGGATAAAAAGGTTCTGTTCGGGGTCGAAAAGGAAGAGGAAGAAGATCGGGACGAAAAGATCGTGTTTTTTTGGTGTGGAGGCTGTTGCGCAGGAAGCGTGCTTGTTGTTGCGCGGATTCGATCGTGTTTTTCATCGTGTCTTGGAGCCTTGCTGAGCCTCGTGTCTCACCTTGGTTGGCTCTGGGGTTCTGCTGACTCGGAGTACGGGGTCGAACGGCGGGCGGACCTGCCTCCCTCTCCTGCTCGCAATTTGGCGCCAGAACTGGTTCCCTGGCGGCTGTGAGCGGACTTGGGCCAAGACCAGGAGGTCGACAGCACCACAGTGTCTCCTGCCCCCCCTCTGACGAGAGCAAGGCCAGCTCGTCCGACGCCAATCCAGGGACAGTTGCGTCCACACCACGGTCCAGCCTGACCACCAGAATAGCTACGTTTTGTGTGTGTGTGTGTGTGTGTACTTGGCGCCTTAGAGGGTTTGAGATCTGTATATTCATTGGAATTGTCTGTGTTTTCCCCACGCCCGATCCCACACCATCCCGTCGAATCGCCCCGGATCCTTTTTCTTGCCGAGTCTTGCTATTTCTGGTCAATAATAAAAACAAATAAACATCATCAACTCAGTGAAAAGTGACTCGTGCCACCTTCCTCGTCCCGTTTGCGGTAGAGCGATTTGAACCGCCATGTTTGGGTTATAAATAAATAAACCGCCTCCATCGTTTCGGCTCATTCTCCGTTGGCGGGACTGTTCAAGTCCTGTGGACGTCACTATATATATATATATATATATATATATATATATATATATATATATATATATATATATATATATATATATATATATATATATATATATATATATATATATATATATATATATATATATATATATATATATATATATATATATATATATAGATATATATATCGGGCGTAGAAAAACATCTCACTGATACATGATTAAAAACACCTCACTGCCACATGATTAAAAACACCTGACTGCCATGGTATTAAAAACACCTGACTGCCATGGTATTAAAAACACCTCACTGCCATGGTATTAAAAACACCTCACTGCCATGGTATTAAAAACACCTCACTGCCACATTACAAACAAGAAGGTATATACAGAATGGTGCCACTACATGGAAAAGAGCATCCTGGTTGCAATGGTCAGGTCAGGTATGGGAGCATGTGCCAGAACAGCGCGTCGCTGCGTCCACTTTCCGCCGGTACTCCAGGGGCCTCCGTCTGGCCATCCCCCAGGCAGATGCCAGGCCCATCCCCATCTCCTTGAGATGATGGTCAACCTGCTGCAACCATGAGGCACGTGGTCGGCCCACTGGCCTCCTCCACTCATGAGACTCCCTCGCTGAGAGAATCTGGTGAGCAGGATCAGCGTCAGGAAAACGAGCCACATGTCCATACAGCCGCAGCTGACGCTCACGGACTATGCAGGTAACAAATCTCATCCGAGTCTCTCTCAGCAACCGCTCGTTGGACACAAAATCCGACCAGCGATAGCCAAGGATTCTCCGAAGAGACCTGGTACCAAAGGAATTAAGTCTCCGTCTCAGATCCTTGGTCAAAGTCCAAGTCTCGCACCCATAGAGCAAGACTGGAAGTACCAAGGACCTGAAGACTCGGGCTTTCGTCCTCCCGCACAGGTACCGGCAGCGCCACACCCCATGATCCAGTGAATCCATGACTCCCCAGGCCCGACCCAGACGTCTATTGACCTCCGGCTCACAACCTGCGGAGACATGAATATCACTGCCAAGGTAAGTGAATCTATCCACGACCTCAACATCCTCACCACAAACAGACACAGACAGGACAGCAGCATCCAAGATGTCACCGAAAGCCTGGATCTTTGTTTTGACCCAAGAAATCCGTAATCCCAACGGCTCCGACTCCTCATTCAGCACCTCGAGGGCCCCCAAGAGGATGTCTAAAGTCTCCGCAAAGATGACTGCATCATCTGCAAAATCAAGGTCCGAGATCTTGACATTGCCAAACGATGCACCGCAACTTGATCTCTCCGACATCCTCCCAAAAATCCAGTCCATACAAGTGCTGAAAAGTGTGGGGGCAAGTACACACCCCTGACGAACTCCAGTAACAACTGGAAATAAGTCAGAGATGGTACCACCACACTTCACAGCACTCTCAGTACCAGAGTAGAGTTCAGACATCAGATCGATCAGTTTTGGTGGCACCCCACGAAGACCAAGAATCCTCCAGAGGACATCCCGATTCACTGAATCGAACGCTTTACAGAGATCAACATAGGCTGCAAGCAGCCCCTGCCGAAACTCTCGTCTGCGTTCGGTGAGGACACGAAGTGCAAGGATACGGTCAATCGTTGACCTCTTTGGTGTAAAGCCTGACTGCTCTGGACGCTGGTGCTCAAGCAGATGGTGGCGAACCCTATCAAGAATTATCCGAGCAAAGACCTTGCCCGGCACTGAGAGCAGCGTCACCCCTCGGTAGTTGTTGCAGTCTTGGCGATCACCCTTCCCTTTCCAGAGAGGGACAACAAGGCCCCTCTTCCAGTCAGTTGGGATGATGCCTGTGTTCCAGGCAGAGCACAAAACTGCATGCAACGACGCGAGTGCAGCATTTCCACCAGCCTTGAGAAGTTCGGCATGGATGCCACAGATCCCTGGAGCTTTGCCCCGTTTCAACTGGTTCACCGCAGCCCGTGTTTCCACAAGCGATGGTGGACCACAGTTGATTCGAGGGTCAGCAACAGGGATTGTAACACCCTTGACGTCCAACTCGACAGCTGGGGGATCAGCCTGGTACAACCGCTCAAAGTAACCGGCCCAGCGGGCCTTCACTTCAGACTCCTCTGTCAAGAGCCTACCACTCTCTGCTCGAACTGCAGTGCTCCGAGGGATGGGCTTGGATGAACGTAATGCGCGAATTCCCCTGTAAGCGGGACGAGAATCACCTGTCCACAGGTGATGCTCTACCCCCTCACAGATTCCTCGCACATAGGCCTCCTTGTCCACCCTCAGTGCACGTACAGTTTTACGCCTCAGCTCCCTGAACAGCTCAGCTCTGCCATTCAGCCTGGCCCTGCGACTCTGGTCAATGGTATCCAGTGTCCCTTGAGAGACAAAATTCTTCTTTGCCCTGCGGTGAACTCCAAGGCATCCACCGGCAACATCAAGGACGGTGGTCTTGAAGGTGCTCCACAACTCTTCAGGACCCCCAAAGCACCCAGACCCCCAAGTGTCCACTCAGCCTGTTCGCAAACTCCTCAGCTACTCTCTCATCCCTGAGCTTGGCAACATCCAGCCTAGGCTGGGATGGTACCATTCTCCAGGATTTAAGGTGCAGCTTTAGAGTTGCTACAACAAGCCTGTGGTCAGTATTGAGGAACTGAGCACTCCGGTAGACCCTGCAGTTCTGGATCATCCTCCAACGACCGTCAATGAGGACATGGTCAATCTCCTTTGCCACACCGCCAGCGTTGGAATACCAAGTCCAGCGATGAGCTTGCGGGCGCTGAAACCATGAACCAGCCACCCTAAGTCCATGACTTCTTGCAAAGTCAAGGAACTTAGTGCTATTCTGGTTCATAGTTCCTGACCCATGGGGACCAACACACACCTCATAACCATCCCTATCAGTTCCAGTCGATGCATTGAAATCCCCCAAGACTAGAAGTGTATCTCGTCTGGGGCACTGATCAACCACAGACTCGAGTGTGGCGTAGAATGTGTCCTTCACGGTAAGATCACTCGCCTCAGTCGGAGCATAAATAGAGACCAGGGAAATGACACCTAAGGAGTGACGAATCCTTAATCTCATAATACGCTCGTTGACCGGTGTTACCTCAATTATCATTGGGGTCAGCTTATTGGACACAGCTACAGCAACTCCTTGGGTATGGTAACCATCAGAGCGACCAGACCAATAGTAGGTGTAACCACCCACCATTATCTCGCCGCAATCCGGTCTCCGAACCTCAGAGAGAGCTGCAATCCCGATGTCCAAACGCTTGAGCTCAGATGATAACAGAGACAGGTGATCATCCTCTCTTAGGGATAGGACATTCCAGGCACCCACCCGAAGGGACCGCCTCAGGTTAACCCAAGGAGACCGCCGTCTGGTGGACGACACCTCAGCACCACTCCGACACACTCTCCCGCAATCTGACCCAGGGATGTTACCCCGTGGTTTCCCTCCTATCAAAGATTGGGGGTCCCGAAGGCTTTGCCCCAATCCCGTCATCCGGTGAGCTGCCCTGCGAAGGGAAGCTGCACAGGAGGTACTCCCACGGAGTGGGTTTTCAGATTTTTTTGCGTTTTTGCGTTTTGCGGAATGAAGCGTTTTACGGTGGCTGGAGTGCAAATCCTGCCACCAACCTCCTAATAAGAAGTAACCCAACTGCAGGAGGACGTCCGCAGACACAGTTGGGCACTAGATATGGATGGCCGTTGGCTCACAAGGAGCTCCTCCGCCCTTTGACAGGTTTTGTTTTTAATCCTGCTGGGTGTCCATATCCAAACACCCTCCTCACCAGAAAACCTGGTGGGGGAGACGGTTTAGTCGCCGACAACCCGACCATGGAACAGGTTAGTACAGGTTTACATGGTACCTGTAGCAGGTCACAGATCGAACCTGACCTGACATCCGAATCTAAAGTGGTTGCAATGGCAACCACTTTAGATGACGAACCTCACTGCCACATTATTAAAAACACCTCCCAGCAACATTATTAAGAAATACCTCACTGCCACATGATTAAAACATATATATATATTGTTGTGGTTGACCAAATTCGCAAACCACCATTCAGGTCCCTAAGGTGAGATATCTCGGAAAGTATATGTGTAGTTAGGCCCAAACCCGTTGTCTAGAGGGAATAAATGTCATTTATGCGTGCTGCGACTCTTCAGGATAGCCGTTTTTCTTTTACTATCTTTATTTTGGACCAACCGCCATTATTACCACCACCAACCACGTCTCAACAGTCATCACAACATCAACCACCCACCACAACGCCGCTTCACCACAACAGCCACGACCTTTACCGTCACACCTCGCAACCGTCGCATCGCCACCGTTCTTGCGCCGCTTGTGGGTACCGGTATTGGACTCGTGCAGGGCGCGCGCCGAACAGCGTGTACAAAACCACGGACTTTCCGCAGAAAAACGGATCAAAAACGACTCACGCCCACTTTTGTTCCGTCCAATCGGTGAGCGAGGGGCGATTTGGCCCCGCCTCCAGGGCGTTGGAGGGCGGTCGCTATATGCAAATTCATGGATCAAAAAGCATTCACGCCCACTTTTTCTCGGGCCAATGGGGAGCGAGGTGAAAGGTCGAAGGCAGGGGGTCAGAGGCGAAGCCACGGGGCTTATATAAGCGGCTGCGTTCATCAGAAAAGTGTCGTCGTGGTGTGCGTTGGAAGGAGTGCAGTTGGGAGTTCGCGGAGTCGGAGTGAAGATGACGGAGCTGTGGAGAGGCGGCGGCGGCGAAGGCAGACGAGGGGGTGCTCGCGTCGGTGCCGGGAGCTGCACACCAGAGAGGCCAGCAACGCGACCGAGGTGGAGGAGGAGACGCTCGCCGCGGGACCCGAGACAGGGTTATATCCTCCTTTCCCCGAGCATCAGCAACCCCCTCCTGTTTCCCCCCGCGCTGAGATAGTGCGACAAAGGGGGCCCCCTTCCCACCCCCTGCCGGACACTGTCCGCGAGGCCCGCGGAGTTGAGGCACCACCGCCGCTCCGCGTCTCATCATCAGACGGGTAGGCCCGACACGGTCTCGGCCCCAGGCCCGCCTACCCCCTCATCCTGGAGGGTGGTTCTCTTTTCTTTTGCTTTGGGAATGTGTGTTGTCGGCGCCGTCTGTGAAGTAAAATTGAATAAGTGTTGCCGTGTGCTCGCGTAGTCGGTATTAGATCTGCATTGTCGCATTTGCTTTTTGTCTTCTTCTTTCCTATGTGCTTTTGGTGGAATTGTATATGTGTGCTTTCCGTTCATCGCGAATAAATGTGCTTTATGTTGAACTGTTTTCCCGCTTCGCTTCGTCATTTCTTTCATTGAATCCTCATCTTGCTTCACGTAAAGGGTTGGTAGTGGGCTGAATACGCCCGATAATTAATCGAACCGTCGAGGCCGACGATAACACCGCTCGGTTATCCCGATAGTACGGAACGGGTCGCTAAGTGGCCCGTGTCCGAAGTCGACCTGCGGCGAGGTGCGATCGCCCGGTCTACCCTCCGTGTGGGTACTTAGGTAGGTCGAATTTGGCGAGCAACCCTATCCCACGCGGGGGCCGATTGGCTCGATTGCGGTGAGACCGAAAGGTCCATCCGTGACTGGTTCCCGGCGTTAGTCCGAGAGGGTCACGACTGGATTGTCCGTCCGGTGGGCGACGTGCCGCGATTCGTGTTACGTGGCCGTCAGCACGCCGGCGGGCGCGAATCCGTAACACTGGTGTCAGGTCGTGCGATACAAATCCATCGCCCTCCTCGCGGCACTGGTATCGGAGAACAGGAAAACGGGCTCTCCTGTCTCCAGCTAAATTCACGGGAATCGGTCCAGGGGTGAGAGAAGCGACCCCCGATTCCCTCCAAATTACGAGCGAGCGAAATTAACCCTTCACGAGAAGCAAGATGGCGTCTCAAGGCGAGCGGGAGCCGGGGGTATTAGAAATGGATGTAGAATGTGTAGAATCCATGGCTCAGGATGAAATCCCCGTGCAGGAAATGTTGGTTGTGCAGGAAAACGAACTCGCCCAACTGAACCCAGAGCCCGAAATGGGTGCGGCAGCGGCCGCGGTGTATGACACCTCCCCTCCCCCTCTCCACCAAAACCCTTCCCCAACCCCTGCCGAAACGGCTCACCCAAGCGCACCCGACATGGCCCAGCTATGCGCCATGCTGGCGGCAATGACAAACGAAGTGAAAAACGAAATAAAAGGAATGAACGAAAAGATGGATACAAATACAAATGAAGTGAAAACGACGATGGATGCGAATACACAGCAAATGAGGGAAGAAATGAAAGAGCTGCGGGGTGAGACGCAGAACATGGGCCGATGCCTGCAGGCGGGCATGAAGGCCGTTAGCAGGGAACTCAAAATGGCGACTCCACGTGTAGGAACGAACGAGCTGGAATGGGGTGCAACGGCTGTCGGGCCCGCGGTGGAGGCAGGTAAGGAAAAAGTAATTCGGGAGACAAGAGACGAGGTGAAAGTAATTGCGAGGGAGAGAAAAGAACAATTAATACGGAAAGCAAGGATGAGGTACGCGGAGATCGTGAAAGAGCAAGGAGTGAAAAACAGGGAAGGACGGGAGCGACTTAAAGAGAAAGCAAAGTTGACCTACATAAAGATAAGGGAAAGACGCCAGAAAGAAGTGGAGACTAATAGACAGGAGGGGACAACAGAAACTTATAAATGTATAGAGACACGGGAGACAGAAAAAATAGAGGAGAGACTGCATGAATTGGACAAGGTTAGAGACGCACACACACACACGGAGGTAGTGGAGGATAATGGGGGTGAGCTGGCGGACTGGGTAGAGACCCAGTGCGAGCACCTGGATGGCCTCCTCCAGGAACGAGGGGAGGGAGTCTGCCCCCTTGAGGCGAGTCACGACCAGGTGAGTTCGGTCGTGCTTTGCGAGTTCGAGGGGAGGAGTGCTGCGAACGGGTGCACGGAGAGCTTGGGGGGTATAGAGGCCCCGGAGACCCTTGTGGGGACACAAATCCCCAGTGTGGTTGTCCCTGTGTGTGTGGTGCAAGGCGTGAGTGCGTCCCCGTGTGTGGAAGCGACCCCGTGTGTGAGTGGTGTGGTGGCGATGGTGCCAGAGTACGTGCTTCCCAGCACGCCGTGTGTGGATGAGGCACCGTGTGTGAGTGAGGCCGTGTGTGTGGATGAAACGGCCAGTATGAGTGAGGCACCGCGGGTGAGTGCCCCCGCGTGTGTGAGTGAGGCACGGAGTGTGGATGAGGAACCGCGGGTGAGTGCCCCCGCGTGTGTAAGTAGTATGGTTTGTGTGAGTAGTGAGGCACGCGTGAGTGAACGGCCGAGTGCAAGGGAGACCGTGTGTGTGAGAGAGCGGTATGTGAGGGAGATGTCGGTTGGCATGCGGGAGCACGCAGCCGCGTCTCCCGGGGTGAATGTGATGGAATGGACTGTGAGCGTCGTAACACGCAGGTGTGCGTGGGTCGAATGGCGACGACGACGGCGACAGAGGAAAGAAAGCCGAGTAGCGGCTGTAGTTGTTTCGGGGACCGTGCCGGGTTCACCCAGCAGTGAGCACGAGGTCCGTGCTGTGCAACGCACGAGACCACCACGTGCTCGCTTGCGAGAGTGAAGTCCCGGTCCGGAAACGCACGCGGTGGATTTGCCGATCCCGCGGACGGACAAAGTTTAGGCAGGATTATGGATTTGGACCGGACGGGTTCTCCACGCGATCGTGTGTGTTAAGCTCCAACGGGCAAAGCACATGTGTTCGCGTGGGGAACCCCTCGAGACGTGGGGCTTGTGTTTTTTTATGCGCACGGTGACGTCATGGCTGCACGTGGGGTTGGAATCCGGCAGGAGGGGTATCCCTGCCGGATGGTGCCGTCCAAGGAGGGACGAGGAACACGTGCAGCTGCATGGCGTCACGGGCAGGTGTGAAGTGCGTGAGCTGTGAGTTGCCGCGCTGGTGATGCGCATGAAAAAAAAACAAAAAAAAAAAACAGTAAGCCTCACTTTCGGGTGCACAGGATTCCTGGGCAAGGGGTGGAAGACCCCCTTGCCCAGGGCACAGGATGGAAACTAGTTAGGGGGAAGGGTTAGCTTAGTTAGACCGGCTCCATGGGGCAGGGGTAAGTTCTCATGGGACCCATGGAATGGATTAGTTAGAGGGATTATAGCCAGATTTAGGTTGGGAAATAAAATGATTTCTTTGGAGACAGTGACAGACTTGCGGATGTGTAGCGGGGACGTAGCTTAGCTACGTAGGTTAAAAGGAACGTGCTACTAGTTTCAGGGACGACGTGGGAGCACGAGTTAGTTAGGGGATGTAGTTAGAAGGATGGCAGAGTTCAGTGGTGAGTGTGTTGAAGAGTTGGTGAGTTGTGAGGCATGTGCTTGGTGAGTGAGTGAGGCCAGCGGGTCTGTGTGTGTGGAGTGAATGGGGAATGCATGGTGCGATGAGTGATTGGGGGGAGGAGTGACTCCCGCCCAAGGGACCCCGGGGTCAGTATAAAGTGAGTTAGGGGGTTAGTTAAATTGAAAAATGGAGGTCGTTTTGCTGTTGGTGGGAGTGTAGGCTCGAAACCCGTTTGGAGGGGTGCAGGAGCCCTGTTGACGGGCTTGGGAGCGTGGCTGCGAAAGGTGAGTATCGCTGAGTGGGTACCCCGGGCACCAGGCTAGTCGGCCGTGGTAGGCCAAGGGCCCATGGGGGGCCGGGATAGCGTAGTGGGCACGGGTGCGCCTGCTTGGTGCGGGGGCCCGGGGCGCCATTAGCCGCGTGGGCAGTGTTGTGGGCAAGGGTGACCCTCGGAAAGGGGCCTGGGAAGCCAGCCTGCCACGTGTGCGTTTCAGGGGAGGTGCCATGGGGGGCACTCCCCGGTGTTAGGGAGCTGGTAGGCTCGGAGGCAGTGTAGTGCCCGGGGGTGCCATAGCTGGGGAATTGGCAGAGGGTCGTGCCTGCCAAAGGGAGCCACGTGTCCCAGCCATGAGACCGTGTGAGGGCACGGAGAGGAAATTGGGGGGGCGAGGCCCGAAATTGTGAGGACACCAACACAGGCGACGGGAATCTGGGTTGTTAGAACCAATAGTTTAAGCGAGAGGCGCTTGTTGAAAGCCCGGGGGTAGTTTAACAGTTAAATGGATAGGGTAGATTGGGAAGTGTACCCCTCCGCACCATCCATTCCCTCGCTGTCGTTGTGGGCCGCTGGACCCACTTTGGTTATAGATCGCCGAACTCTGGGGAGGCCATTCTGAGGCTTTGTTGGGCCTCGACACAGGACGTTAGCTCTCCCTTACTCCCCTCCGGGAAGGGAACGTAGGGGTTGGGAGTAGGCTAGGTGACAGGGTAGGTTAGCCGAACAAGGACAGTACAGGGGGTTAGGGGACGATTTATAGTGGGGAAGTAAAAGAAAAAAATAATAATAATAAAAAAATAAGTTGGGGCTAAATTGGGGTTTGACAAATTAAGGGAGTGGGTATGTACAGTGACAGGCAAAGGCGATAGGTTGGGAGGGAGACAGGTAGGTAGGTCCGAGCCCGCCTTCCAAGTGGCCAGCACCACCGCACTCCCTCCACCAACCTCCACTGAACGGCAAAGGCTGGCCAGCTTCATCTGCTGGCTGCGTTGCTGCAAGGCAGAGGCCGGCCCACTTCATCGGCAGCTGTTGCGTTGCTGCAAGGCCTGTGCCGGCCGGATCATCTGCAGCTGTGGTACTTCAAGGCCTGTGCCGGCCACTTCGTCTGCAGCTGCTGTGCTTCAAGGCCTGTGCCGGCCAGTTCATCTGCCGGCTGTGTTTGCCTGCGACGGTCTTCTTCTGCGGGCTGTGATTGCCTGCTCACCTTTGCCATCCCATGCCCACTGCCCACGTTCACCAGCCCCGTTCAATTTTTGCTTTGCCCCCCCCCCTGTTCATTGCCATGTGCGCCAGGATCAAGGCAACAGTTTGCAAGCTGCAAGAACTGCCCAGTTGGCAGCTACAACACGGGCCTGCAGTGGCGGCCCGTGCACCGTGTTTGTGTTCATCCATCCATTCGTTGTGTTCATTGCGTGTGCCACTTGAGCTGGCACGGAGACTGCGTTGTGCAGCCCATGCACCGTTGTGGTTCACTGCGTTCAGTTCAAAAGGGAAGGCCTTGGACTGCGTGTGAGCAGCCAGCCACGTTCCCTGTCACCTGCATTGTTTTGAGCCAGAGACTGCATGCGAGCAGCCTGGCTCCCTGCTAACTGCTTTTCTTTTGCAGAGTTCATTGATCCTGGGCCATGGTTTAGTGTAAAATTTGTAAGTTAAGGTTAAGATGTGCTGTAAATATGAGTGCGCCCCCGGCATGTTTGTCTTAGCGCCGGCAATTTTATTTAAGTCGTCCGTGTGAGTGAGTTTGTTTAGGTAGTTACGCAGCCCTCAGGTTATTTATTTTGGGGACACGAATACCATGAATGTCGCACTCAGGGATCCGTAGGTAAAATGTACTAGGGGAAAACTACACATGATGGCACACGAAAATTTGACGACTCGGGACGAGTCTGTAAAAAGGGGAGGGGGTAGTGTTGTGGTTGACCAAATTCGCAAACCACCATTCAGGTCCCTTAGGTGAGATATCTCGGTAAGTATATGTGTAGTTAGGCCCAAACCCGTTGTCTAGAGGGAATAAATGTCATTTATGCGTGCTGCGACTCTTCAGGATAGCCGTTTTTCTTTTACTATCTTTATTTTGGACCAAACGCCATTATAACCACCACCAACCACGTCTCAACAGTCATCACATCAACCACCCACCACAACGCCGCTTCACCACAACAGCCACGACCTTTACCGTCACACCTCGCAACCGTAGCATCGCCACCGTTCTTGCGCCGCTTGTGGGTACCGGTATTGGACTCGTGCAGGGCGCGCGCCGAACAGCGTGTACAAAACCACGGACTTTCCGCAGAAAAACGGATCAAAAACGACTCACGCCCACTTTTGTTCCGTCAAATCGGTGAGCGAGGGGCGATTTGGCCCCGCCTCCAGGGCGTTGGAGGGCGGTCGCTATATGCAAATTCATGGATAAAAAAGCATTCACGCCCACTTTTTCTCGGGCCAATGGGGAGCGAGGTGAAAGCTCGAAGGCAGGGGGTCAGAGGCGAAGCCACGGGGCTTATATAAGCGGCTGCGTTCGTCAGAAAAGTGTCGTCGTGGTGTGCGTTGGAAGGAGTGCAGTTGGGAGTTCGCGGAGTCGGAGTGAAGAGGACGGAGCTGTGGAGAGGCGGCGGCGGCGAAGGCAGACGAGGGGGTGCTCGCGTCGGTGCCGGGAGCTGCACACCAGAGAGGCCAGCAACGCGACCGAGGTGGAGGAGGAGACGCTCGCGCGGGACCCGAGACAGGGTTATATCCTCCTTTCCCCGAACATCAGCAACCCCCTCCTGTTTCCCCCCGCGCTGAGATAGTGCGACAAAGGGGGCCCCCTTCCCACCCCCTGCCAGACACTGTCCGCGAGGCCCGCGGAGTTGAGGCACCACCGCCGCTCCGCGTCTCATCATCAGACGGGTAGGCCCGACACGGTCTCGGCCCCAGGCCCGCCTACCCCCTCATCCTGGAGGGTGGTTCTCTTTTCTTTTGCTTTGGGAATGTGTGTTGTCGGCGCCGTCTGTGAAGTAAAATTGAATAAGTGTTGCCGTGTGCTCGCGTAGTCGGTATTAGATCTGCATTGTCGCATTTGCTTTTTGTCTTCTTCTTTCCTATGTGCTTTTGGTGGAATTGTATATGTGTGCTTTCCGTTAATCGCGAATAAATGTGCTTTATGTTGAACTGTTTTCCCGCTTCGCTTCGTCATTTCTTTCATTGAATCCTCATCTTGCTTCACGTAAAGGGTTGGTAGTGGGCTGAATACGCCCGATAATTAATCGAACCGTCGAGGCCGACGATAACACCGCTCGGTTATCCCGATAGTACGGAACGGGTCGCTTAAGTGGCCCGTGTCCGAAGTCGACCTGCGGCGAGGTGCGATCGCCCGGTCTACCCTCCGTGTGGGTACTTAGGTAGGTCGAATTTGGCGAGCAACCCTATCCCACGCGGGGGCCGATTGGCTCGATCGCGGTGAGACCGAAAGGTCCACCCGTGACTGGTTCCCGGCATTAGTCCGAGAGGGTCACGACTGGATTGTCCGTCCGGTGGGCGACGTGCCGCGATTCGAGTTACGTGGCCGTCAGCACGCCGGCGGGCGCGAATCCGTAACAATATATATGTATATATATATATGTATATATATATATATATATGTATATATATATATATATATATATATATATATATATATATATATATGTATATATATATATATATATATATATATATATATATATATATATATATATATATATATATATATATATCGGGCGTATAAAAACATCTCACTGATACATGATTAAAAACACCTCACTGCCACATGATTAAAACACCTCACTGTCATGTTATTAAAAACACCTCACTGCCACATTATGAAAAACAACTCACCGACACATTATTAACAAGAATGAGTGAATACTTTCTGGATTCAGACGGAAATCTCCACCATGTGCCAAAATTTCATGGAGCTTCCTCCTCCAACAACAAAGAAAATTATGCGAGAAGAATAATCATTTTCCACAGCCTCACACGAGTGACCCTTCAACCTACAGGGGTCTGTTAAATTGGGTGAGGAATGTTATAGGAAGCTGAAATTTTGCATGCCAGTTCTAACATACATGTAGTACATTGTGTGCAAAGCACAAGCCTTGAAGTGATGAAGTTTCAAAATGGGCTTCTGGCATGGATGTGCAAAAATGATGGTATTCAGACCCCTAAAATGGACACATTTTCCTCATATCTTGACCAATATAGTAGCTCCAAGAACGAGTGAACACTTTCTAGATTCAGCAGGAGATTCTCTATCATGTGATAAAATTTCATTTCTTAAAATTATGTTTCTCTTCAAATAAAAACATGCGAGAAAAACCATCATTTTACACGGCCTATCACATGAGTGATTTTTCCACTTTCAGGAGCCTGTTAAATGGTAGCTACCAATATAGTAGCTACAAGTACGATTGAACACTTTCTAGATTCAGCAGGAGGTTCGTGCTCGGGGTCGAAGGAGCGAACGAAAGAGAAACAGTGAGAGAACAAAGAGTTGAGCGTGTGGAAACAGTCGCTCTCGAGGCGTGCTCGTGGTTCGAAGCAAGCAAACGAAGGAGGGACAGTGTGGAATCTGCCGGGAGAGATGCTGAACCTGAGCACGCCGAGTCTGCCTTTTTGGGCAGTGGGAGAGGCGGCCTGCACGTCGAGTCGGCGATCGACTCTTATGAGGGGGTGATTCTGCAGTGAGAAAAACGGCAGCCGGCTTTGAGAGGTAAGCGTGGAAAAGGAAAGAAAAGGTGATTCTGCGGAGAAAGAAGCTGAGAGGACGGAGTTCAGAAATCGGGCTTCGAGGCGGGAAGGCAAGAGAGGAAACGACGGAGCCTCTGACGGTCCTTGCTCACGTCATGACTCTGTTTGGTTCGCATGAAGTTGCCGCTATGGATTAATCTGTGTCGCGTCGAGAAACGATCCGTTCGATTGGCACATAAAACCAAAATGGTTCCAGACTGGCAGAAAACGCTCGGCATCTGACAACCAGTCTGTAACCGGGATTCTGTTTCCCCAACTGGTAAGGTACAAGGATTACGTTGGTATCGTTATTGAAGACGCGTGACCTGAGGCCTGTGCTGAGCCGGCCGGCGTTTTCAACCCCGGAGAGGGCAGTGGTGAGGTCGGGGCCAAGAGTCGGGCGAGAATCCCGCCACCTCGGATCCACAACAACATATATAGTGTTGTGGTTTAGGAAATTCGCAAACCACCATTCAGGTCCCGTAGGTGAGATATCTCTGTAACTACATGTGTAGTTAGCCCCAATCCCGTTGTTTAGAGGGAATAAATGTGATTCATTCGGGCTGCGACCCTTTAAGATAGCCGTTTTTCTGTTCTATCTTTATTTTGAACCAACCACGTCTCAACCGCCATCACACAATAACCACCAACCGCAACGCCGCTTCACAACAACAACAACGCCAACAGCCACGACCTTTACCTTCACAACTCGCTCTCGCAAACATCGCATCACCACCATTCCAAGCGTCACTGTGGCCAGGGACCGCCACTTTAGACCCTCCACCACCTTCGCCTCTCCTTCTCCGGCCATTCCCGCACCACTTGTGGGCGCCGAGCGTCGGGCTGTCCTGGCCTCGTACAGGGCGCGCGCTGAGCCGCGGGTACAAAGAGCGGCCTTTCCGAGGGGAAGTCAGATCAGGAATGATACACGCCCACTTCCGATCCGTCCAATCATTAAGCGCGGGGCGATTTGACCCCGCCTCCTGGCGCGTCGGAGTAGAATCGAAAAATGCAAATTCGAGGATCAGCGGAGGTTCACGCCCACTTTTCCTCCGTCCAATGGGCGAGCGTGGCTCCACCCCCGAGCCCATCCTGATCCGAAAATTTGCATATGGATTCTCCTGCCGTACTATAAAGCGCCGAGCGCGGGGCGAATTCATTCAGTTTTCTGTTTCGGGCTCGGGCGAGTTGGAGAGGTGTGCCGGCGGCGAAGTGTGGCAGCAGCAGTCAAGACGGGTTTGGAGGAGAGTCGGTCTGTCGGGGTTCTGCAGAGAGGGGAAGCCGGGAACGTGGTCGAGGTCGCAGTGGAGTCGCTCGTCGCGGGACCCAAGCAAGCCAGCTATCCTCTTTCCCCAGAGCATCAACAACCCCCCCTGTTTCCCCCCGCGCTGAGATAGTGCGAAAAGGGGGCCCCGTTCCCACCCCATTCCAAGCGGTGCCAACGAAACCCGCGGAGTCGGGGCACCGCCGCGACATTTGCGGCTCATCACAAGACGGGTAGGCTCCACGCAGTCTCGCGCCCCAGGCCCCGTCTGTCCCCTTGTATTCGAAGGTGGCCCTTTTCTTTTGCTTTTGAGTATATGTGTTGTCGGCGCCGTCTGTAAAGTAAAACTGTGTAAGTGTTGCCGTGTGCTCGTGTAGTCGGTAGTAGATCTGCATTGTTGTGTTCCTTTTGTTACATTTGCTTTTGGTGCATAATTGTTGTAATTGTATATGTGTGCTTTCCGTTTGCCGCGGAATAAATGTGCCTCATGTTGAACTGTTTTTCCCGTTTCGCTTCGTCTTTTCTTTAATTGAATCTCCATCTTACTTCACGTAAAGGGTTGGTAGTGGGCTAAATACGCCCGATAATTAATCGGAACCGTCGAGGTTGACGATAACACTGCTCGGTTATCCCGATAGTACGGAACGGGTCGCTTCAGTGGCCCGTGTCCGGGGTCGACCTGCGGCGAGGTGCGATCGCCCGGTCTACCCTCCGTGTGGGTACTTAGGTAGGTCGAATTTGGCGAACAACCCTATCCCACGCGGGGGGCCGATTGGCACGATCGTGGTGAGGCCGAAAGGCCCACCCGTGACTAGTTCCCGGCGTTAGTCCGAGAGGGTCACGACGGGATTGTCCGTCCGGTGGGCGACGTGCCGCGATTCAAGTTACGTGGCCGCTCGCACGCCGGCGGGCGCGAATTCGCAACACTGGTGTCAGGAGTGGGATACAAACCCATCCCCCTCCTCGCGGCACTGGTGTCGGAGAGCGGGAAAACGGGCTCTCCTGTCTCCAGCTAAATTCACGGGAATCGGTCCAGGGGTGAGAGGAGCGACCCCCGATTCCCTCCAAATTACGAGCGATTCAAATTAACCCTTTACGAGAAATAAGATGGCGTCTCAAGGCGAGCGGGAGCCGGGGGTATTAGTAATGGATTTAGAATGTGTAGAATCCATGGTCCAGGATGAAATCCCTGTGCAGGAAATGTTGGTTGTACAGGACGAACTCGCCCAACTGAACCCAGAGCCCGAAATAGGTGCGGCGGCGGCCGCGGTGTATGACACCTCCCCTCCCCCTCTCCACCAAAACCCTTCCCCGATCCCTGCCGAAACGGCTCACCCAAGCGCACCCGACATGGCCCAGCTACTCGCCATGCTGGCAAAGATGAATGCGGATGCGCAACAAATGAATGCGAACATGAACAAGCAAATGAACGAAGTGAAAACGAAAATGGATACAAACACAAACGAAATGAAGGCGAATATGGAAACAAACGCACTCAAAATGAAGGAAGAAATGAAAGAAATGCGGGGTGAGACGCAGAACATGGGCCGAAGCCTGCAGGCGGGCATGAAGGCAGTAACCAGGGAGCTCAAAATGGCGACTCCACGTGTGGGAGCGAACGAGCTGGGAGGGAGTGCAACGGCTGTCGGGCAGGCGGTGGAGGCGGGTAAGGAGAAAATAATTCGGGGGACGTGTTGGGCGAGAAGCGTGACGGTGACCGAGAGGGAAAAACTAACGAGGGAGACAAGAGACGAGGTGAAAGGAATTGCGAGAGAGAGAAAAGAACAGATTAAGACGGAAAGCAAGGATGAGGTACGCGGAGATCGTGAAAGCAAGGAGTGAAACAGAGGGAAGGGCGGGAGCGACTTAAGGAGAAAGCAAGGTTGACCTACATAAAGATAAGGGAAAGACGCCATAAAGAAGCAGAGACTAATAGACACGAAGGGACAACAGAAACTTATAAATGTACAGAGACACGGGAGATGGGAACGATAGAGGGAAGACTACACGATGAAGACAGGGTTAGAGACCCACCACTACACGGAGGTAGTGGAGGATGATGAGGGTGAGCTCGCGGAACATGTAGGGACCCGGTGCGAGCAGTTGGATAGCCTCCTCCAGGAACGAGGGGAGGGAGTATGCCCCCTTGAGGCGAATCACGACCAGGTGGGTTCGGTCGTGCTTTGCGAGGTCGAGGGGAGGAGTGCTGCGGACAGGTGCACGGAGAGCTTGGGGGTATAGAGGCCTCGGAGACCCTTGTGGGGACACAAATCCCCAGTGTGGTTGTCCCGGTGTGTGTGGTGCAAGGTGTGAGTGCGACCCCGTGTGTGAGTGGTGTGGTGGCAAGTGTGCCGAAGGGCGTGCTCCCCAGCACGCAGTGTGTGAGTGAAACACTGCGGGTGAGTGCCCCCGCGTGTGTGTGAGGCACGGTGTGTGAGTGAGACACCGCGGGCGAGTGCCCCCGCGT
Source organism: Eptatretus burgeri (assembly GCF_056783735.1). Lineage (NCBI taxonomy): Eukaryota > Metazoa > Chordata > Myxini > Myxiniformes > Myxinidae > Eptatretus > Eptatretus burgeri. The sequence continues at coordinate 47,914 of NW_028225131.1, read as the reverse complement.
GTGTGGGTAGTATGGTTTGTGTGAGGGAAATGGCACGGTGCGTGAGTGAACGGCCGAGTGCAAGGGAGACTGTGTGTGTGAGAGAGCGGTATGTGAGGGAGATGACGGTTGGCATGCGGGAGCACGCAGCCGCGTCTCCCGGTGTGAATGTAATGGGATGGAGTGTTAGCGTCGTAACACGCAGGTGTGCGTGGGTGGAATGGAGACGACGACGGCGACAGAGGAAAGAAAGCCGGGTAGCGGCTGTAGCTGTTTCGGGGAACGTGCCGGGTTCACCCAGCAGCGAGCGCGAGGTCCGAGCTGTGCAACGCACGAGGCCCCCACGTGCTCGCTTGCGGGAGTGAAGTCCCGGTCCGGAAACGCACGCGGTGGATTTGCCGATCCCGCGGACGGACAAAGTTTAGGCAGGATTACGGATTTGGACCGGACGGGTTCTCCATGCGGGCGTGTGTGTTAAGCTCCAACGGGCAGAGCACATGTGTTCGCGTGGGGAACCCCTCGAAACGTGAGGCTTGTGTTTTTTTTATGCGCCGGGTGACGTCATGGCTGCGTGTGTGGTTGGAATCCGGCAGGAGGGTGAATCCCTGCCGGATGGTACCGTCCAAGTGGGACGAGGGACGCGAACAGCTCCCATGACGTCACGCCAAAGGTGTGCGGCTGTGAATTGCCGCGCTGGTGCGCAGGTTGCGAGTTGCCGCGCTGGTGCTGCGCGATTAAAAAAAAAATAATAAAAAAATAAAAAACAGCAAGCCTCGCTTTCGGGTGAACAGGATTCCCGGGCAAGGGGTGGATAATCCCCTTGCCTGGGCACAGGATGAAACTAGTTAGGGGGAAGGGTTAGCTTAGCTAGACCGGCTCCATGGGGCAGGGGTAAGTCCTCATGGGGCCCGTGGAATGGATTAGTTAGAGGGATTGTAGCCAGATTTAGGTTGGGAAAGTGATTTTGGGACATTTGAGGACATGGACAGACTTGTGAATGTGTAGAGGGGATGTAGTTTAGCTACGTAGTGTTAAAAGGGACGACGTGGGAGCACGAGTTAGTTAGGGGATGTAGTTAGAAGGATGGCAGAGTTCAGCGGTGTGTGTGTGTGTGTGTTGAAGAGTTGTGAGGTGAGTACATGATGAGTGAGTGAGGCCAGCGGGTCTGTGTGTATGGAGCGAATGTGGAATGCATGGTGCGATGAGTGATTGGGGGGAGGAGTGACTCCCGCCCAAGGGACCCCGGGGTCAGTGTAGAGTGAGTTAGGGGGTTAGTTAAATTGAAAAATGGAGGTCGTTTTGTTGTTGGTGGGAGTGTAGGCTCGAAACCTGTTTGGAGGGGTGCAGGAGCCCTGCTGACAGGCTGGGAGCGTGGCTGCAAAAGGTGAGTATCGCTGAGTGGGTACCCCGGGCACCGGGCTAGTCGGCCGTAGTAGGCCAAGGGCCCATGGGGTGCCGGGATAGCGTAGTGGGCACGGGTGCGTCCGCTTGGTGCGGGGCCCGGGGCGCCATTAGCCACGTGGGCAGTGTTGTGGGCACGGGTGACCCTCGGAAAGGGGCCTGGGAAGCCAGCCTGCCACGTGTGCGTTTCAGGGGAGTTGCCATGGGGGGCACTCCCAGGAGTTTAGGGAGCTGGTAGGCTCGGAGGCAGTGTAGTGCCCGGGGGTGCCATAGCTGGAGAATCGGCAGAGGGTCGTGCCTGCCAAGGGGAGCCACGCGTCCCAGCCATGAAACCGTGTGAGGGTACGGAAAGAAAATTGGGGGGCGAGGCCCGAAATTTAAGAGGACACCAACACAGACGACGGGAATCTGGGTTGTTAGGACCAATAGTTTAAGCGAGAGGCGCTTGTTGAAAGCCCCGGGGTAGTTTAAGAGTTCATGGTTAGGGTAGATTAGGAGATGTACCCCTCCGCACCATCCATTCCCTCGCTCTCGTTGTGGGACGCTGGACCCACTTTGTGTTATAGATCGCTGAAGTCTGGGGAGGCTATTCTGAGGCTTTGTTGGGCCTCGGCACAGGACGCTGTGCGTTTCAGGTTATTTCAGCTCTCCCTTATTCCCCTCCGGGCAGGGAACGTAGGGGTTGGGAGTAGGCGAGGACGATAGGTTAGCCGAACAAGGACGATAAAGGGGGTTAGGAGACGATTTATAGTGGGGAAGTAAAAATAAATAAAACAAAAAAAATAAGTTGGGGCTAAATTGGGTTTCACAAATTAAGGGGGTGGGTATGGACAGTGACAGACAAAGGTGATAGGTTGGGAGGGAGACCATAGGGTAGGTCCGAGCCCGCCTTCTGAGTGGCCAGCACCACCGCACTCCCTCCACCAACCTCCACTGCGAGGCAAAGGCCGGCCCACTTCATCGGCAGCTGTTGTTTTGCTGCAAGGCCTGTGCCGGCTGGATCGTCTGCAGCTGCTGTGCTGCAAGGCCTGTACCGGCCGGATCGTCTGCAGCTGTTTTCTGCAAGGCCTGTGCCGGCCAGTTCATCGGCCGGCTGTGTTTACGTGGGATATGAAACGTGAAAGTTGAAAACCTTGGGAGTTAGAGTGCGGACAGGAACGGACGGACGGACGGACGGATGGACAGACAGACAGACAGACGGACGGACGACCGGTATCACATAATACGCCCCGATATATATATATATATATATATATATATATATATATATATATATATATATATATATATATATATATATATATATATATATATATATATATATATATCGGGTGTATAAAAATCCGATCACATTCGTTCATGCGGTGTTTTGAAATAACGTGAAGTGTGTTAAAATAAATGGAAACATAATGTCTTCCAGTCTTCTTGAATATTTCGAATAAAATAATTCCAACCTGATATTTTTGACGGGTTTTTATCCTCTTGCCGATCCGTCGTCCGTGTGCACCGAACCCCAAACCAGAAGATGAACACTCATGGGGATGAGAGGCGACCTCTGCTGCATCGTCGTGGATCTACTTACAAACAGACAGGAGATGGTTAATTACACAGAATACCGAGTTACAACCACTGCTGCATAGTTGTGGAGCTAAGTGCACTTGCCAAGGCACGTGAGTCAGCAATATCACCCAAACTTAAACCGAATAAGGGAAATTTTGATCGTGTGAATCAAATGCTTGAGGAGATACAATGGATGGATCACCTTGCTTACGTGAGCTGTCGTGAATCTTGGAGCTTTTTCAGTCAGCATTTCAAACAGAATGTGGAAGGATGCATTCCAAATCCCGTAGCCTCGTCTCAGAAGGGTATCTGGAGAAACCCCGACATCTCCAGGGAAGCCGTGGCACAGTGACGCAAAAAGGCACAAAGCATGGAGAAGGTACACGACTACTGATGGTGTGTTACACTTTGAAAAATACACCAAGGAAGGAAACAAATCACGGCGCCTGACTCAACAAAACTGCCAAGAGGACGAATCAAGCTGAGTTCGGAATTTGAGTTCAAATCGCAATGGTGCAGACCCCTCTGGAAAGTTATCTGAAACATATGGTGAGAAATCAGACATATTGAACGGCTTCTTCAGCAGTGTATTCACAGATGAGGGCCTGGGTAATGAACCCATAATGGAGCAGCACCTTCAAGACCCTGAGTTGGGTGCTGTCCCAAACATCACAGAGACAGTTAGAAAAAAGCTTCGGGCCCGAAAGAGCTCAAAGTTTGCAGGACGGACTGTATTCATCCAAGATGTCTGAAAGAGAGAGAGAGCTCCTGTCATTGCAGAACCTCCACTGATGATCTCCCAAAAGTCTCTCGATGAAGAGGTTCTTCCACAGGATTCGAAAATGGCGACTACCTATCACACCCATTCATAAGACAGGAAGCAAGCTCCTGAGAACTACCGCCATGTAAGTTTGACATCAATGGATGGTAAAGTACTGAAAGGGGGGGGGAGGGAGGTATAATCAGAGATGGCATAACAACACACCTGATGACCCACAACCTCTTCACAGACGGTCAGCATGGTTTTCGGTCGAGAAGATCGTGAACGTCACAACCGTCACGTGCTTACGAGGGACATGCAGTGGATATTTTCTGTTCAGACTTCGGCAAAGCGTTTGATGCTATTTCCACACAAGACACTGTTTATGGAGATTGCATCACGTGGTGTCGGAGGACAACTCCTTCCTGGGATTGGAGCATTCTTCACAAGAAGGCTTCAAAGAGTTACGATTAACGGAGTGAGCTCAAGCTGAAGTCCTGTAAAAGGTGGTCTTCCACGGGGTCGTGTCCTCCGACCCCTTTTGTTTGTAATGTCTATTAACGATCGGCCACAATTGATTAATAACTTTGTGTGCATTTTTGCTGATGACACGAAAATGATGGGTCCAATTAACAATCAGGATCAAGCAGACACGTTTCAAGGTGATTTAAACAAGACGCAGGAATGGTCCACCACCTGGAAACTCCCCTTCAATGAAACCAAACTCAACGTCCTGCATGTTGGAAGGTAAAACAGTAAGAGTGGGTACCAAATGAGTGACGTCACTATTCAGGATGTCCAAACAGAGAAAAACCTTGGTGTTGTGATTGATGACGGACTCAACTTTCATCAAGATATCTCAAAATCCATTCTCAAGGATAATCAGACGCTCGGGATCATGAAAAGGACATTCCCACAATGAACGGACACTCGGCAGAGCGCACACCTCCGGCAGGATGAATAGTTCACCTTTTATATCACACCGGTAGGCCGTACCTGGATCCGGATCTGAACCAAAATCGGATCAATTCGTCCTCGTCACACACACAACGTGTCCACTACATTTCGTAGGAATCCGTTCACAACGTTATCAGATATTCTGTTCATACACAACCAGACAGGGGTGAAAACATAACCTGTAACACAGGCTCGATGGGCCAAATGTCCTCTTCCTTCATAAAAGTCCCTTCCAATCCTTGTGTCCCGCCGTCATCACTCTCTTTTTATTTACACTCATACAAGGATGCACACAATGAACTTACACTGGACCTTGAATTAATTAGGCCCGATTTCTCGGATTCCCGCCTAAACACAGACTGGCCCGATCATTGCCGCTTCGATTGAAAACTCTTCCACACTTATCATGTCTCCACCGTTAAATACTTCGAACATCCACATCACACCCGTCAGTATGAATCACTCAACGGTTTTTAAAGATGAAGTTTAAACCGACGAACTCACTCGATCCATCAACGGCAGGTGGAGAAACCGTTGTGTCCTCGATTCAAACGAGGCGATCAGTGCGCATGCGCGACCCACGTGATGCTTCTTCTTGTTAAATCTTGTGATAATTGTTGTTTTCGTCTTTTCATCTCGTGTTTCCTTGAGGCCTACACTTTTCCCCGTTTGTGTACGTGATCGTGTTTATTGTATTTTCTCCTTGTTGACATCAGTTTATATTTTCTCCACTTCTCCCTCCTGTCCTCCTGAACTTCACCCTCTGTTTCATCGAACAAAAACAATCTTTTCCCTCACTTGACCCCCCGACGTCGCCACGTCACTTCCTGTACCGACTCTTCTTCCTCTTCTTTCTGCGGATCTCCAATCTACTTTTCCGACCCACATTCACCAAACACATTCACGATTTTTTTCTTCAACTTTTCAATTCCCAAATCTTACCTCAACTGAAAATAAAAATCTTTGCTCTTTTAACCTCTCACGTGACACCTCCCGAAACCACGTGTCTCCCCAAACCCTCTTCTTATTCTTCTTCCTGTAACTTTCGACAAACGACCAACTTCGTTTTGTTTGCCGATCGAAATTAATCAAACACCTCGACGATTGTTTTATTCACCTTTTCTTTTCCTAATCTTAATCAAAAATAAATCACCGTCTCTTAAAATATATTACAACTTCTTCTTTCCCCCACGTGGTTCTCGTTATTGCATCATCATTCACTTCTTCTTCTTCCCAGACTTGTTTCAATTCGACCTTTCCTTCATCCCGTATCCAACACGTCCCACTGTTATGTTTCTTTTCTCCATTCTCTCCATTAATATTGTGGACCTCAAATATCCGGGGCCTTCACTCAAACCTTTCAGATCTCTCCATCCAAGTTGCCACTGACAAACCAGACATAATCTGCCCAACAGAAACTTTCCTCCTCCAAGACGTCTCTGACTCCCGAGTGTCTCTCCCTGGTTACTCCCTCCTCCGGTATAACAGGCCTGAGCCTCATCCTGGTGGAGGAGTTGCTCTTCATCAAAGATGATTCCTCACTCACCATGCACTGCACGTTCTCCCCCACACCCCCAGGAATACTTCTGGCTGCGCTTTCCCTCCACTCCCACCTCATGTTTATATGTGTGTTATTGTGTCCACCAAACAGTGATGACTCCATTTATATCTCGGTTTCCAAAAACATGGACCAACTTCAAATTTCCCTGAAAATATCTGCTTGTCTTCCTCTGCTTCAATGGGTTCTTCTGACCACATGCTCATCAAAGTGGACATCTCTCTGGATGCTCTTGGAGAACCGACTCAGCACTGACGAATCTGGCATTTCACTCAGGCTGACTGGCAGGGACTTCGAGCAGCTTTCAAGGTACTAGACTGGTCTACCATCTCTACTTCCTCTGAAATCAAAATTCTTTCCAAGAAACTTGCTCGCTCTCTCTCTCTCTCTCTCTCTCTCTCTCTCTCTCTCTCTCTCTCTCTCTCTCTCTCTCTCTCTCTCTCTCTCTCTCTCTCATGCACAGATTTATCCCCTGTCGTCTTCAGTTATCTGACCCGAAATCCCTCTCATGGTACACTGAAGCGTGTGGTGAGGCAGTTGTCTTGAAACAACTTCCCTTCACCTCATGGAAGGTAAATCTAACTGAGGGTAATCTCAGTTCCTTCCACAAAACTGGGAACAAGTGTGTATCTACCCTCAGGAGAGCCAGAAAACAACTTTTGAATCTCAAGTCTGAACTCTCAAACCTGTCTCCCTCCTCCATCTCCTGGAGGTGTCTGGTTTGGTCTGTTTCTGGTGTATGTTCCCCCTCCATACATCAAATGGCCACACAGCTGATACCGCACATGAAAAGGCTGAATTCCTCATCTCTGTGTTTATTTCCAAATCTTTTGTCCGAAACCAATCGCTTTCCAAACCCATCTTACCCAGTCGCACCCAACTGTCCCTGGAATCTGTGTCCTTTTCTCCTGACAAGGTGGAGAGCTTGCTGTCAAACCTCGACTCAGATTCTGCAACGGGTCCAGACGGCATCAGCTCATGTGTTCGAAAAACCTGCTGCTTTGCTCTTGCTCACCCTCTCTCTGTTCTATTAACCCTCTCATTTGCTCAAGATCATTTGGCATCTGCTTGGAAATCAGCAAACATCACTGCCCTGCATAAAAAAGCTGCAAAAACTGCTCCCTACAACGACAGACCAATCAGCCTTCTCCTAATCATCAGCAACGTTTTGGAATCAATCATCGCTTCAGACATTAAATGCTTCCTCTTCTTTAATGGCTTAATTTGCATTCAGATCAGGTCACTCGACCCTGGATATGCTGCTTCTGCTCTCCCAACAATGGATGGAGGTCCTCAATGCCGGACATGAAATCAGAGCCATATCCTTGGACATATCATGTTCTTTCGATACGCTCTGGCACCCTGACCTGTTCACCAAACTCTCTTCTTATGATATCCAAGGCCATCTCCACTCATGGCTCGCAGGCTTTCTCTTCTGTCGCAGCCAACATGTGGCGCTCAATGGAGTTCTTTCATCTCCTCTTCCTGTCCAGGCTGGGTTCCTCAAGGCAGTCTTTCAGGGCCCTGTTCTTTTTCTGGTTTTCATCAATGATCTCTCTGAATGTCTAGAAAATCCTCTTTATCTCTTTGCTGATGACTCCAGCCTCTGCCGTACCATCTGTCATCCCTCACATCGGCATGAAGTAGCTTCTTCGCTTTCTGCAGATCTGGATAAAATCACTAGCTGCTCCAACACGTAAAATATGTCTTTCAATCCTGACAAATCTCACACTCTATGTCTCTCTGAAAGGACCGTCTTGGAACTCCCCCCCCACCACCCCCATCTTACTTTCTCAACAATCCTCTTGAAGAAGTCCTTTCATTCAAGTTTCTGGGTCTCACGATATGCCATGATCATTCCTGGGAAAGCCACATTTCCAGACTGGCCTCAAAAGCCATTCGCCGACTGGGCATCCTCCATCGTGTAAAGTCCTTCCTCGGCACACCTGAGCTCCTGACCATGAACCAAGCTTTTGTCCATAGCCTGATGGAGTACTGCTATCCGCTCTGGGCTGGTACTCCTGCTTCACGCTGTGGAAACCTCGGCATTTGGGATCATTGGTATCTTCCACGATGAGGCTGAGTCTTTGGCTTTCTCACTGCAGGCAGGTCAGTGGTCTTTCTGCATTCTACCCTCTGCTCTCAGGCCTCCCCCCTCTCTGTCTGAGATATGTCCCCCCCATATTTCCACAGTGTGATCAAGGTCCTCCTCAACCATCTCTTAGACATGCATTTACCAATCTTGTTCAAACTTGTCGCACTGATAAGGAATGATTGCTGACATATGAATGTCATATTTTTTCGAGATCAGATCCAAGATGGTTGACTGGCAGACATTTCGTTACTTAAACGTGTCCCGAAGCATTTCTGGGTTTCTATCAGACATAAATAAATAATAAAACATGTCAGACATAAATAAAAAAAATATTATTAAATGTTACACTGTTTGTGTGATTCAGTTTGTCTACCGCAAAATATATGTACAATGAATGCATATTGTGCGAAATTTGCATTTGCAATAGAAAACATCATACTTGTCACGTGACCAACAATCTTCCACAATATGACTGCGAAAACCACATCATAAATATTCATGACCGAATAACCCAATCGTATGCAATCTTCCATGTCACATGACCACCCAAGTCAGTTGGGCATGTGACTGCCCTCCTGCCTCCAAACAAACAAGTGAGCACGCTCATCCTGCCTCCAAATAAACACGTGACCACGCTCATCCTGCCTCCAAACAAACACGTGACCACACTCATGCTGCCTCCAAATTAACAAGTGACCTCGATCAGGAATTATTGGTTGAGTTAATTGCTGTAAAGTTCGATCTCGAGGGTGGTTCGAGTTAAAGGAGCCAAGGGTCGCGTTCAGTTAAAGACGGTTGAATATTCCTGAAAGAGAAAGTGATGGTTCAAGCGATCCGTTGTGGTTGTGGTTCGATGCAAACTCAGAGCTGGGAGCTTCAGGAAGAGGAACGAGCAAAATGAGTCACAACATCCTCTCTCTGAATTAATGGTTTATTTTTATAGTGTCAAGATCTTTCCCACCACCACCAAACGGAGAAGAGGTTGTGTTTCAACCACTCTCTCTCTCTCTCTCTCTCTTCTGTTTGTCTGTGAGCACGATATCTCAAAATGTTGTAGACGGATTCGGACGGAGTTTGGTGGACAGGGTGTCTGACAAAGACGAACTGAATAGATTTTGATGAAGATCCGGATACAAGAATTTTAAAAACGTGATATTTCAGTCTTCACCATTAAGAGATCGGGTCAAAAACAACACATCCATCAGGACCACACTCTGTACAGAGAATCAGAGGTGTCACAGCAGTCTCCTGGGGGATTGGAAATATTCCTGGAGGGGTCACAACTCTGACACAGGATACTGAAATGGCTCAATCATCCCAGCAAGCTGCTACTCATTTTACCACCTCACAAGGATGACAGGCCCACCTGGTATTAATTAAATGGACAAGAGGGATTTGAACTCAGGACCCTCGGATCCCAAACCGACCACCTTCACCATGAAGCCAACACCAAGCATCCAAAAACAATAGGGAGCACGATATTTCAGAAAGTTGTGGAGGATTCAGACAAAAAACGAGGTGTTTGAGTTGAGGAGGTGAGAAGTAAAAGCCGAACGGATTCGATTTTGGTTCAGGTCATTTGGCTGAGATGTACCTGGTGGTGGAGGAGCAGTTTGATTGACCCTGCATGTTGTACACAAATCGAAGGCTTAAAGATGGATCTCCAGTAAAAATCGCAGGTGTCTCTGTTCGATATTCATACAAGTAAGTAATTGGAAAGGTCATGGAGACCTTTCCGGGCCCAGATGGCCATGCTCAAACTGCTCGGATTCAAGTTCGTGGCAAGAGCTATATTCGACCTCTCGCGAAACTGATCTGGCTGCCAAAGCTTGAGGACAATGAATGAGAGGCCAATGGATTGAGAGACTTTCCTTTTCTACAAATTTGTGGGTGGCTGTTACAAAGACTTTGCTGTTTTACCATGTGTATGAACGTTTGGAACTGTTGTGCCCATAAATGTTTCATGCAATCTATGAATGCCATGTTAGTGTAGTGCAAGCCTATAATTCTTACCTTTCTTGGCGATTTTCCCACCGGATAGAGGGAGAGCTTCTGGTTTCTTGTTGGTTGGTGTGAGTGGACTTTCGCCATTTTGTCTTTCCTTGCAGAGCGAGACTTTCGCTATTTGTGCCGTTACATCAATAAACATTGCGCAGACAGGAACTTCGGTGTCTCGTCTCATCCAAACCGTTTGATCGCGGTATTTTCCTGGATCCGTGTTCACTGTTATCCAACGTATTAGCAGCCTTACCGTAGGCTACCAAGCCTATCTTTCAATCCTTTTACATCTGGTTGAGAGGGAAGAGAACATTTGGGGATTACACCCAATGAGACACCGCGTCGTGATTTAAAGTTGACTCGGCACTCGGATCCACTCTTGGAGAACAAGACCTCGCCGTCGTCCCAGCGCCTCCTTCGATGACTTCATATTTTGTTTGCAACACGCAGATGTTGTGTTGGATTCCTTGTCCAATTTGCAGGCATTTTTGTTCCATCTTCTTGGATGTCTGATCGATTTTCTCTTGTCTCTGTTCGTCTCTCCGTAGAGATTCATGAAAGCTCATTTCACCTCCGAATTCAGGTAGCTGGTGTTTCAGAACAGGTAATGTAAGTAAGGAAGTGTTTACCCGAGACGTACCTGGAAGAGGACTTGGATTGAGCCCGTATTTTGTGTGCAACATTGAGGTTTTCTGTTTCATTGCCTGTTCAATTCGCCGGCGTTTTTCAATGGAGGAGTGTGATCTCTGTTCGGTTTCCTTACATATCAGTTCCATTCTGCATTGAGATTCATGTTTTCTCTCTTCATGAGGGACTTTGGACACCTGGTGTTCCAGTACAGATGGTGTAAGTGGGGATTTATTCTCCTGAGACGTACCTGGTGGAGGGGTACTTGGATTGACTTCATACACGGTTGGCAAGACGAAGGTTTTGTCTTGGATTGCCTGTTCAATTTGCAGACATTTCTGTTTGATTTGTGTTTGTTTGTTTTTCTCTTTCTGTAATTCTTGCTGACGTTTGTCTTCATCGAGGAGTTTGCACAGTTGATCTTCCAGAGCAAAAAGTTTAACTTTGCTTGTGTTTTGCTGAGACGTACCTGGAAGAGAAATACTTGGATTGACTCCATATTTTGTTTGCAAGATAATGGGTGCGTCTCGGATTGCTTGTTCAACTCCAAGGCATTTTTTTTCGATTTGCGTTTGCCTCTTTTTGTCTCTCTGTAATTCTTCCTGACGTCTCTCTTCATCTTGCAGTGTGCACAGTTGATCTTCCAGAGCAAAAAGTTCAACCAAGCTTGTTTTTTTCTGTGACGGACCTGGTTGAGGAATACTTGGATTGACTCCATATTTTGTTTGCAAGGTTAAGGTTACGTCCCGGATTTCTTGCTCAACTCCACGACATTGTTTTTCGATCGCCATTTGTCTGTTTTTGTCACTCTGTAATTCTTCCTGATGTGTCTCTTCATCTCGGAGTTTGTGCAGTTGATCTTGCAGAGCGGAAAGTTGAACTAAGCTTCTGCTTTGCTGAGACGGACCTAATGGAGGAAAACTTGGATTGACTCCGTATTTTGTTTGCAAGGCCAAGGATACGTCCCGGATTTCTTGCTCAACTCTACGACATTGTTTTTCGATCGCCATTTGTCTGTTTTTGTTGCTCTGTAAATCTTCCTGATGTCTTACTTCATCTTGGAGTTTGAGCAGTTCATGTTGCAGAGCGGAAAGTTTAACTTTGCTTGCGCTTTGATGAGACGGACCTGGTTGAGGTACACTTGGATTGACTCCATATTTTGTTTGCAAGGTTAAGGTTACATTTCGGATTGCATGTTCAACTCCAAGGCATTTTTTTTCGATCTGCGTTAGTCTCTTTTTGTCTTTCTGTAAATCTTCCTGACGTCCCTCTTCATCTTGGAGTTTGTGCAATTGATCTTGCAAAGCGGAAAGTTTAACTTTGTTTGTGTTTTGCTGAGAAGGACCTGGTTGAGGAATACTTGGATTGACTCCATATTTTGTTTGCAAGGCAAAGGTTATGTCCGGGATTGCTTGTTCAACTCCAAGGCATTGTTTTTCGATCGACATTTGTCTCATTTTGTCACTCTGTAAATGCTGCTGACGTCTCTCTTCTTCTTGGAGTTTGTGCAGTTGATCTTGCAGAGTGGAAAGTTTAACTTTGCTTGTGCTTTGCTGAGACGGACCTGGTGGAGGAATACTTGGATTGACTCCATATTTTGTTTGCAAGGTTAAGGTTACATTTTGGATTTGTTGTTCAACTCCACGACATCGTTTTTCGATCGCCATTTGTCTGTTTTTGTCTTTCTGTAAATCTTCCTGACGTCTCTCTTCATCTTGGAGTTTGCACAGTTGTTCTTGCAGAGCAGAAAGTTTAACTTTGCTTGCGCTTTGCTGAGACGGATCTAGTTGAGGTATACTTGGATTGACTCCATATTTTGTTTGCAAGGTTGAGGTTACATTTTGAATTGCATGTTCAACTCCAAGACATTTTTTTTCGATCTCCATTTGTTTCATTTTGTTTTTCTGTAAATCTTGCTGACGTCTCTCTTCATCTTGGAGTTTGCACAGTTGATCTTGCAGAGCAGAAAGTTTAACATTACTTGTGCTTTGCTGAGACGGACCTGGTTCAGGAATACTTGGATTGACTCCATATTTTGTTTGCAAGGTTAAGGTTACATTTTGGATTGCTTGTTCCACTCCAAGGCATCGTTTTTCGATCTCCATTTGTTTCTTTTTGTCTTTCTGTAAATCTTGCTGACGTCCCTCTAAATCTTGGAGTTTGTGCAGTTGATCTCGCAGAGCGGAAAGTTTAATTTGGCTTGTGTTTTGGTGAGACGGAGCTGGTTGAGGAATACTTGGATTGACTCCATATTTTGTTTGCAAGGTTAAAATTACATTTTGGATTGCTTGTTCAACTCCAAGGCATCGTTTTTCGATCTCCCTTTGTCTATGTTTGTTTGTCTGTAAATCTTGCTGACGTCTCTCTTCATCTTTCAGTTTGTGCATTTGATCTTCCAGATCAAAAAGTTTAACTTTGGTTGTGTTTTGCTGAGACGTACCTGGTGGAGGAGTACTTGGATTGGCTACAAATTCTGCAGGCAAGATTGAGGCGTTTTGTTGGATTACCTGTTCAATTTGGCGGCGTGTTTCATCGGACTTCTGTCGTCTCTGTTCGGTTTCCTTGCTTATCTCCTCCGTTCTGCGTTGAGATTCCAGTTGTTTCTCGTCACCTCGGAGTTTAGATTGCTGGTCATTCAGAGCAGGTCGTGTACCTGGCGATTTATGTGGCTGAGAGGCACCTGGTGGAGAAAGAGTTGTTGCAAAATCTGAGGCTTTTTGAGAGATTGCTTGTTCAACTTGCAGGTGTTTTTGTCCGGTTCCCTGATGTCTCTGTTCGATTTCTTTGTGTTTCTGTTCCCTTTGCTGGAGTTTGACTTCCTGGTTTCTTTGTTCGGATTGATGGTGTTTCCGTTGGATTTTCTGGCTGTGATGTTGAGCTTTCCGGAGTGTCCGTTCAGCTTGTGGATGTTTCCCCTCAATTTGGTTGTGTTCCTGTTCGTGTTCTTTTCCTATCGGTTTACTCTGTAGTCCAGATTGCTGGTGTTTCAGGACATGTTGGATAACTGGGACTTGGTTTTGTTGAGATGTGCTCGGGTTGCAGGGTAATCCTGGACCGATTCCTGCTGGCTCCATCACCTATCCTGAAGGATCAAGCAATGAAAGGAATCCAAGTATCAGGTGAGCAAACAGAATAAAATCAAAAACAAACTTCTCATCCAGATAAGAACTGTTTTCTGGTTCATCTTGTTTAAAAAGGTAGTAAGAGGTTTGCAAAGGGACAAATTATAAATCTGCCAACCCATGGAAAACCACGTAAAACAGAAAGGGAAATGATAAATTCGATAAAAAATATTTTTGGCAGGAAGACGAGGGACTCGCCAGACAACGTCAACACTGCCTTGCCACATACATTTATTACGTACACTGATGCTGAACATACACTACGAAATAACTATTATAAACTAAACCCATTTAACCCTTTCGACAGATCCATACCACGATCAATATTGATTGATGTTTTTTCTCTCTCTCAAGGTTGTGGATGAGTTGTGACAAAACTTGGTGGTTGACTTGGTTATGTGACAAGAACAAGTCGATTCGATTTGGGTTCAGGACCGAATTCAGATCCGGCCGATCAGTGGGATACAAAACTTAACCTGTTCAGCCTGGTGGAGGTGTACCCTCTCCCGAGTGTCATGAAACCTTGTTTGTTGTTTTCTTTCTGTTCCTCTGTCCTATATGAGGACACACAAGGAAATTAGATGTAGGTGGAGGCCATTCGGTCCATCATGCCTGTGCCACACCAACACCGCACCAATTTATCAACACCGGATTAAAAGTGACGGTGGCGGTTCCTTTTCAGGATCTCTGCTGACTTTCTCAAAGTTTTCTCTCTGTTTACTGTGTGTTTCTCGTTCGGTCTTGTCTTAAATCTTGTGATAATTGTTGAGTTTTCGTCGTCTTTTCATCTCGTGTTTCCTTGAGGCCTACCCTTCTCCCCGTTTGTTAGTTTATTATATTTTCTCCTTGTTAACATCAGTTTATATTTTCTCCACTTCTCCCTCCTATCCCTCTCAACTATCGCGTCTGCTTCGTCAAAAAAAACAAAAACAATCTTTTCCTTCACATTATTCCCGACGTGGCCACGTGACTTCCTGTACCGACTCTTCTTCCTCCTTCTGCCGATCAACCATCGACTCTTGTCGACCCACATTCACGATTTTTTTCTTCAACCTTCCATTACCTCATCTGAAAAAAGAAAAAAAAAACTTTATTCTTTTAACCTCTCACGTGACACCTCATGAAACCACGTGGTTCCCTACACCCTCTTCTTCTTCCTATAACTTTCGTCGAAGACCAACTTCCTTCTGGGTTTGTTTCCAAATCTTGTGTCCGAAACCCATCACTTTCCGTACCCACCTTACCCAGTCGCACCCAACTGTCCCGGGAATCTGTGTCCTTTTCTCCTGATAAGGTGGAGAGCTTGCTGTCAAACCTCGACTCAGATTCTGCAACCGGTCCAGACAGCATCAGCTCACATGTTCTAAAAACCTGCTCCTCTGCTCTTGCTCACCCTCTCTCTGTTCTATTCACCCTCTCATTTGCTCAAGGACATCTGGCATCTGCTTGGAAATCAGCAAACATTACTGCCCTGCATAAAAGAAGAGCAAAAACAGCTCCCGACAACGACAGACCAATCAGCCTTCTCCCAATCATCAGCCAGGTTTTGGAATCCATCATCACTTCAGACATTAATTGTGTCAGATGAGTAAACAGAATAAAATAAAAAAACAAATTTCTCATCCAGATAAGAACCGTTTTCTGTTTCGTCTTGTTTAAAAAAGGTAGTAAGAGGGTTGTGAAGGGATAAATCTGCCAACCCACGGAAAACCACGTGAAACAGAAAGGAAGGGAAATTATAAATTAGACAAAAAATTTTTTGGCAGGAAGACGAGTCGCTCGCCAGACAACTTCGATACTGCCTTGTCACATACATTTATTATGTACAATGATGCTGAACATACACTACGAAATAACTATTATAAACGAAACCCATTTCACCCTTTAGAGTTTAGACAGATCCATACTACGATCAATATTAATTGATGTTTTTTGTCTGTCTGTCTCATAGACTCCGACAGAGAAGGACTGGAACCTCTCGATCTTGGGGTTTGTAACTTGAGTCTGAAGGATTAACTTGAGTCTGGGGCTAAAATAACTTCTCGAAGGGCGAGAGACACGATCTCGGGATCCATATAGGGGTTTTTGAGGATGGCGAGTTCAATATCATTTTCAACACCACCTGAGGTCATCTTCAAGGTCAAAAGGTTATATTTCAAGGTCAAATTACTGAATTTTGGTATTTTTGCCCGTTTTTGTGTCCAACTCATAGAGGAAAACTTTTGTAAAGTCCATGACAAAACATGACATTGTGCACCTACTGCACCTACTTGCTGATTTCTATCATCGTTAACTAATGTATGTTTTGTTTGTTTCTCTTTCAGAAACTGTCCAGCTGGTGATCTCACAGGATCTTTGTGTTGTTTCCTACTTTGGTGAAAATATGCCACGTCGTTGCAGCTGCTTTGGTTGCAGAGGAAACTTTGATGGGACGCCTTATGTTCAGGTCATATCCTTCCCAAAAGATCCTGAGGAGAGGGAGAGATGGATATTGGCAATGCCAAATGAGAAAGAAAGCTTGAGGTGCTTAAAAGAGAAATATATTTGTGAGACACATTTCAATTGTGATTGGGTGTCAGTTCGGGCTGGCAAACGACCCAAAGAACCCCCATCAATATTTCCTGGAGTACCGAAATCAGCTTTGAAGCAGGTGACCTCAGCCCCATGCCCGACATCATCTTCTACGTCAGAATCAAGAGCTAAGAAGATGCAGGCAGCTGATGAGGCCGCAGAAAATATCCAAGATTTCCACCACTTCTGTGCTAAAATCAGCTCCTATTTTCCTGGCTTTAACGTCATAAAAGACCAGGAAAACCTTTACCTTTCAAGAACTGATACTACTGGACAAACTGTCAAGCAGTTCTTTCATTTCCAACAAGTTCACTCACCTTTTGGATTTCTATTCTTGAATAGAGTTAAGAAAGATTTCATTGAGGTGCCCAAACGACTTTTTCCTTTGCAGAAGAACAGCCTGCTCTCAAAATGGTCCCAGATTAGATCCATAACTGACCAGGTAAACATCGATGAATGCACAAGCAAGGAAATTCTTCAGCTTGTAATTAGCCAGCTCTGTTGGATGACTGAGGCACACGAACTTCCTCATTTCACCTTCCTTCCGTCGCAGCTGCATCTTATGTTCAAACCTCTTGATTGTCGCCGATTTGATACTGATACGATGATTTTCGCAATGCAGCTTCACAACATGTCACCCAGTACATACAAAATGATTCGTCGATCCGGCTTAATCATTCTACCATCAACAAAAAAGGTAAAACAGATGCTTGCTAGTAGTCAGCAGGACTCCAACCTCAAAACCTTGTTCGACCAGCTGAAACCACAGCAGCGTTTGGTCAATTTAATGTTTGACGAGGTAATGCTGGTCGAGACATTGCGATTTTCTGGAGGGCATGTTGTAGGATATGCTCAAAATGCAGCAGCGGATGGTGAACACGAAATGCTTGCTTCACATGCTATGGTTGTTGAAGTTGCCTGCCATTTCGGTGGTCCACGCTATATTCTACGCATTTTGCCCTGCAAAAAACTAACTGCCGATCAGCTGAAGGAACTCCTTATCGCAGCTGCATCAGCTGTAGTTGGTGCTGGCAGTACTGTGATTTCTTTGATATGTGACAATTGCAATACCAACCGCAGTGTTTATTCAAAACTTGGAGGACCAGGAAGTTGCCAAGTGCTGTCAATTCAAGAGCAATCTATGTTTTTAGTGTACGACTACGTACACATCTTCAAAAATGTTCGCAACTGGATAACTGTTGATGGCAAGACACTCATTTGTCGTAGATGGTAATGAGTACCAAGTTTACTGGAGTGATATTCAGAAGGTTTATGAGATCGACCGGGCTACTCCTATTCGCATAACCAAGCTGACGCACACCGCTCTTTTCCCCAAGCCCCTTCAACGCCAGAGCGTACCATTGGTATGTCAAGTGTTCAATGACAAGACTGTCGCTGCTTTAAAGACCTTCAAGGTTTCACTGGGGATCAGCGAAGGCACAATCATCCTCACCCAGATAATGAGTGAGTGGTTCAAGATGATGAAACTGAAAGACCGTTTCTCAGCTATCCATCTGCGCGACAAATCCAGACAGGCTTGGACAGCAGACTGTACAAGTTTCACGAGGCTGGAGCAGGCCTGCCAAATTATATCTACCTGCGCATGGCAACGAGGTGGTGGTCGTAAGCTGAAGCTAACTCAGCAAACTGCTGAAGGCTTCACTGTGTCCGCACGTAATAATGTGGATGCTGCCAAATTGCTTCTGGCAGAGAAAGACTTTGACTACGTTCTTCCTGCTATATTTGCAGACGAAGCCTTGGAAACGTTTTTCGGCCAAGCCAGGCAAAGAAGCGGTGGAAACTTCTTTCTTGATGTAGTTGACATTATGGCTGCAGCTAGAATTGTAAATTTGCAAACACTCATTAAGCATGACATTAGGCCTGAATCTAGTTCTCGTGTGATTGATTGCGACAAGAACTGAACAACTTCCATAAATCCAGATGAGCGAAGTGAACTCATTGACGAGATTACTCCTCAAGACACTCAGGATCTCTTGGGGTCTGACGATGCCCTGAAGCATAAAGTAGTTTATTTGGCCGGACACCTTGTTCATAAATATGGCGAAAGCACTAGTATGGAGGAGATCATTGATGATGAAGATGGTAACGAGGTGTCATCTGAGTTTCTAGATAATTTGAATAGAGGTGAATTGAGTGTGCTGACCATGTCAACCGTCTTTTTTGTACATAATGCCTATAATTTGAATGACAAGACTAAAATGTGTTGCCGATTTCATTTTGCTGAGCTGTTATCCTCTGTAGATGAACCTTCAGCTCGTCGTAATGCTGCATGTACTACTTTAGCTAACATTCTATTGAAAGCTCATGTCCTCAATGTAAGTGACAAAGAAAAAGCTTTGGGATGCCTCAGGAGGCAAGAAAAGCTCTCCAACTTGTGATAGACATTGACATAGTTGTAATAGGCATAGTGTTGTGACATGCATATAATGTTTATGTAATACAATATATGACAATAAGTATTAAAGTTTGACAGCTCTACACACTTGCATCTTATTACAACCAGCCATCTCTCACCGTTTATGAATTCGACACAAAAACGGGCAAAAAATACCAAAATTCAGTAATTTGACCTTGAAATATGACCTTTTGACCTTGAAGATGACCTCAGGTGGTGTTGAAAATGACACTACTGAACTCGACGTCCTCAAAAACCCCTATATGGATCCCGGGATCGTGTCTCGAGCCCTTCGAGAAGTCATTTTAGCCCCGGACTCGTTAATCCTTCAGACTCAAGTTCCAAACCACGAGCATGGGAGGTTCCAGTCCTTCTCTGGAGGAGTCCATGGTCTGTCTACAAAGGCGGTGGATGAGTTGTGACAAAACTTGGTTATGTGAGAAAAACAAGTCGATTAGATTTGGGTTCAGGACCGAATTCAGATCCGGCCGATCAGTGGGATACAAAACGGAACCTGTGCAGCCTGGTGGAGGTGTCCCCTCTCCCGAGAACCATAAAACCTTGTTTGTTGTTGTTTTCTTTATGTTCCTCCGTCCTAGAAAAGGAAACACAATGAAATTAGTTCACTGTGTGTTTTTAGTTCGGTCTTGTGTTTAAACTTGTGTTAATTGTTGAGTTTTCATCTCGTGTTTCCTTGAGGCCTACCCTTCTCCCCGTTTGTGTTCGTGATCGTGTTTATTGTATTTTCTCCTTATTAACATCAGTTTATATTTTTTCCACTTCTCCTTCCTATCCCTCTCAACTGTCGCGTCTGCTTCGTCTAAAAAAAACAAAAACAACAAAAACAATCCTTTCCCTCACATTATCCCCGACGTCGCACGTCACTTCCTGTACCGACTCTTCTTCCTCTTTCTTCTGCCGATCCACCATCGACTTTTGCCGACCCACATTCATCAAAGGTCTTCACGATTTTTCATCAACCTTTCCTTTTCCTAATCTTAGTAATCGTAATCAAAAAAATAAAACAAATCACCGTCTCTGAAACTATAACAACTTCCTCTTTCACCCACGTGGTTCTCGTTATTGTATCATCATTCACTATTCTTCTTCTTCCACCGTAATCAATACGACCTTACCTTCATCACGTGTTCCAATACATCCCACTGTGATGTTTCTTTTCTCCATTCTCTTCATTAACAGTGTAAACCTCAAATATCCGGGGTCTTCACTCAAACCTTTCAGTTCTCTCCATCCAAGTTGCCACAGATAAACCAGACATAATCTGCCCAACAGACACTTTCCTCCTCCAAGATATCTCTGACTCCCGAATATCTCTCCCTGGTTACTCCCTCCTCCGGTATGACAGACCTGACCCTCGTCCTGGTGGTGGAGTTGCTCTTCATCAAAGACGATTCCTCACTCACCATGCACTGCACGTTCTCCCCCTCACCACCAGGAATACCTCTGGCTACGGCTTCCCCTTCACTCCCACCTCATGTTTATATGTGTGTTGTGTCGTCCACCAAACAGTGATGACTCCATTTACATCTCGCTCTCCGAAAACATGGACCTACTTCCGATTTCCCTGAAAATATTTGTTCTTCAATGGGTTCTTCTGACCACATGCTTATCAAAGTGGACATCTCTCTGGCTGTTCTTCGAGAACCGACTCCGCACCGTCGAATCTGGCATTTCACTCAGACTGACTGGCAGGGACTTCAAGCAGCTATCAAGTTTCGAGACTGGTCTCCCATCTCTACTTCCTCTGACATCAAAATTCTTTCCAAGAAACTTGCTCTCTCTCTCTCTCTCTCTCTCTCTCTCTCTCTCTCTCTCTCTCTCTCTCTCTCTCTCTCTCTCTCTCTCTCTCTCTCTCTCTCTCTCTCTCTCTCTCTCTCTCTCTCTCTCTCTCTCTCTCTCTCTCTCTCTCTCTCTCTCTCTCTGTCTCTCTCTCTCTCTCTCTCTCTCTCTCTCTCTCTCTCTCTCTCTCTCTCTCTCTCTCTCACAGATTTATCCCCTCTCCTCTTCAGTTATCCTACCCTAAATCCCTCTCATGGTACACTGAACCATGTCATGAGGCAGTTGTCCTGAAACAACTTCCCTTCACCACATGGAAGGCAAATCTAACTGAGGGTAATCTCAGCTCCTTCTACAAAACTGGGAACAAGTGTGTATCTACCCTCAGGAGAGCCAGAAAACAACTTTCGAATCTCAAGTTTGAACTCTCAAACCTGTCTCCCTACTCCAAATCCTGGAGGTGTCCAGTGAGGTCTGTTTCTGGTGTATGTTCCCCCTCTATACCTCAAATAGCCGCACAGCTGATACTGCACGTGAAAAGACTGAATTCCTCATCTCTGTGTTTGTTTGCAAATCTTGTGTCCGAAACCCATCGCTTTCCGTACTCACCTTACCCAGTCGCACCCAACTGTCCCTGGAATCTGTGTCCTTTTATCCTGATAAGGTGGAGAGCTTGCTGTCAAACCTCGACTCAGATTCTGCAACCGGTCCAGACGGCATCAGCTCACGTGTCCTAAAAACCTGCTGCTTTGCTCTTGCTCACCCTCTCTCTGTTCTATTAACCCTCTCATTTGCTCAACGTCATCTGGCATCTGCTTGGAAATCAGCAAACATTATTGCTCTGCATAAAAGAGGTGCAAAAACAGATCCCTGCAACTACAGACGGATCAGCCTTCTTCCAATCATCAGCAAGGTTTTGGAATCCATCATCACTTCAGACATTAAATGCTTCCTCTTCTTCAATGGCTTAATTTGGATTCAGATTAAGTCACTCGACCCTGGATATGCTGCTTCTGCTCTCCCAACAATGGATGGAGGTCCTCAATGCCGGACATGAAATCAGAGCCATATCCCTGGACATATCACGTGCTTTCGATACGCTCTGGCACCCTGCCCTGTTCACCAAACTCTCTTCCTATGGTATCCAAGGCCATCTCCACTCATGGCTTGCAGACTTCCTCTTCTGTCACAGCCAACGTGTGGCCCTCAATGGAGTTTTCTCATTCCCTCTTCCTGTCCAGGCTGGGTTTCCTCAAGGCAGTCTTCCAGGCCCTGTTCTTTTTCTGGTTTTCATCAATGATCTCTCTGAATTTCCAGAAAATCCTCTTTATCTCTTTGCTGATAACTCCACCCTGGCCGTACCACCTGTCATCCCTCACATCGGCATGCAGCAGCTTCTTCACTCTCTGCAGACATGGATAAAATCACAAGCTGGTCCAACACGTAAAATATGTCTTTCAATCCTGACAAATCTCACACTCTATGTCTCTCCGAAAGGTCTGGAACCCACCCCCCCAATATACTTTCTCAACAATCCTCTTGAAGAAGTCCTTTCGTTCAAGCTTCTGGGTCTCACTATCTACTATGATCATTCCTGGGAAAGCCACATTTCCAAACTGGCCTCAAAAGCCATTCACCGACTGGGCATCCTCCATCGTGCAAAGTCCTTCCTCGGCACACCTGAGCTCCTGACCATGTACCAAGCTTTTGTCCACAGCCTGATGGAGTACTGCTATCCGCTCTGTGCTGGTACTCCTGCCTCTCACTTTTCTCAGCTTCACGCTGTGGAAACCTCGGCATTTGGGATCATTGGTATCTTCCACGATGAGGCTGAGTCTTTGGCTTTCTCACTGCAGGCAGGTCAGTGGTCTTTCTGCATTCTACCCTCTGCTCTCAGGCCTCGCCCCCCCTCTCTGTCTGAGATATGTCCCCCCCATATATCCACCGGGTGATTAAGGTCCTCCTCAACCATCTCTCAGACATGCATTTACCAATCTTGTTCAAACTTGGCACACTGATAAAGAATTATTGCTTACATATGAATATCATATTTTTTCGAGATCAGATCCAAGATGGTTGACTGGCAGACATTTCGTTACTTAAATGTGTCTCGAAGCATTTCTGGATTTCTATCAGACATAAATAAATAATAAAACATCAGACATAAACAAATATTTCTAAATGTTACACTGTTTGTGTGATACAGTTTGTCTCCCGCAAAATATATTGTTACAAGCCGGGGGTCAGCCGCCAACCGACTGCTCTGAACGGAGCCGCAAGTCGAGTCGGCCCGACCGATCGCCCGGAATATAGATCGCCGCCCGGATAACTCTGAGCGACGGGTCCTTGTACAAGAACCGAAATACGCCAATCGGCAGATCACGTGGTGTAGGGTCGATTGCCAATCTTCAATGTACCTAAATACCCACGTGATCCAACTACCGGGGTATTCCACCCTCGACGGATCTCGTGCGGAACAAACCGCCGAGGCGAGCCTGTCCGTGCGCGATTCCGAGCGGCGTAATCGCCGAGAACCGTCGGTCCAAATGTCCCCCTATTACGGCAAACCAACGGCTTTCTAACTCCCAACACACGAAATGTTCAGTCAATGAGGGAATGGACGAAACGAGCAGGTTTACATTCACACAAGGACATTTATTATGAAACACGTATGCAATTAAATAAGGCAAAACACGTATGCAATTATATAAGCAACAAAAGCACGACAAAAGAACTACAACCGTCTACTTATTATGTACAGTTATTTACACTTCACAGCAGTTCCTACTTATTAGACGGGCCCACGGACACACGTACGCGCGCGCGCGCGCGCACACACACACACACGAAACGGTGGCTGAGGCCTTTAATCACGAGCTCCAGCTCGGAGGTCAGGTGAGCTGAAACTCAGAGCTTGATTCGAACCTTTCCACCTCGTGTGGTCTTCAACTTGTCCAGACCCGGGCTCCAGCGAGAGCGAGCTGCATCCAATCACCGCGATCCTTCCCGAGCTCCCGCGAATCCTACCGCGCTTCTCAACACATCTGTGATAAATCTGCCAACCCACGGAAAACCACGTGAAACAGAAAGGAAGGGAAATTATAAATTAGACAAAAAATTTTTTGGCAGGAAGACGAGTCGCTCGCCAGACAACTTCGATACTGCCTTGTCACATACATTTATTATGTACAATGATGCTGAACATACACTACGAAATAACTATTATAAACGAAACCCATTTCACCCTTTAGAGTTTAGACAGATCCATACTACGATCAATATTAATTGATGTTTTTTGTCTGTCTGTCTCATAGACTCCGATAGAGAAGGACTGGAACCTCACGATCTCGGGGTTTGTAACTTGAGTCTGAAGGATTAACTTGAGTCCGCGGCTAAAATGACTTCGAGAAGGGCTAGAGACACGATCTCGGGATCCATAAAGGGGTTTTTGAGGATGGCGAGTTCAACAGTGTCATTTTCAACACCACCTGAGGTCATCTTCAAGGTCAAAAGGTCATATTTCAAGGTCAAATTACTGAATTTTGGTATTTTTTCCGCGTTTTGGTGTCTAACTCATAGAGGAAAACGTTTGTGAAGTCTCTGACAAAACATGACATTGTGCACCTACTGCAGCTACTTGCTGATTTCTATCATCGTTAACTAATGTATGTTTTGTTTGTTTCTCTTTCAGAAACTGTCCAGCTGGTGATCTCACAGGATCTTTGTGTTGTTTCCTACTTTGGTGAAAATATGCCTCGTCGTTGCAGCTGCTTTGGTTGCAGAGGAAACTACGATGGGACGCCTTATGTAAAGGTCATATCCTTCCCAAAAGATCCTGAGGAGAGGGAGAGATGGATATTGGCAATGCCAAATGAGAAAGAAAGCTTGAGGTGTTTAAATGAGATATATATCTGTGAGACACATCCTTCCGAGGTCGGCGAAATGAGTACCAGTGTACTGGGCCGGTGTATACCCCGGGTAAAAAAGGTATACCATATCCCTGTGTCGTAAGAGGCGACCAGGGTTGCGTCAGGAAGGGCATCCGGCGTAAAACATGTGCCAAATCACTATGCGGATCATATGGATGATCCGCTGTGGCGACCCCTATCGGGAGCAGCTGAAAGAAGACGACGACGATATCTGTGAGAAACATTTCAATTGTGATTGGGTGTCAGTTAGGGGTGGCAAACGACCCAAAGAACCCCCATCAATATTTCCTGGAGTACCGAAATCAGCTTTGAAGCAGGTGACCTCAGCCCCACGCCCAACATCATCTTCTACGTCAGAATCAAGAGCTAAGAAGATGCAGGCAGCTGATGAGGCTGCAGACAATATCCAAGATTTCGACCACTTCTGTTGTAAAATCAGCTCCTATTTTCCTGGCTTTAACGTCATAAAAGACCAGGAAAACCTTTACCTTTCAAGAACTGATGCTACTGGACAAACTGTCAAGCAGTTCTTTCATTTCCAACAAGTTCACTCACCTTTTGGATTTCTATTCTTGAATAGAGTTAAGAAAGATGGCATTGAGGTGCCCAAACGACTTTTTCCTTTTCAGAAGAACAGCCTGCTCTCAAAATGGTCCCAGATTAGATCCATAACTGACCAGGTAAACATCGATGAATGCACAAGCAAGGAAATTCTTCAGCTTGTAATAAGCCAGCTCTGTTGGATGACTGAGGCACACGAGCTTCCTCATTTCACCTTCCTTCTGTCGCAGCTGCATCTTATGTTCAAACCTCTTGATCGTCGCCGATTTGATACTGATACTATGATTTTCGCAATGCAGCTTCACAACATATCACCCAGTGCACACAAAATGATTCGTCGATTCGGCTTAATCATTCTACCATCAACAAAAAAGGTAAAACAGTTGCTTGCTCGTAGTCAGCAGGACTCCAACCTCAAAACCTTGTTCGACCAGCTTAAACCACAACAGCGTTTGGTCAATTTAATGTTTGACGAGGTAATGCTGGTCGAGACATTGCGATTTTCTGGAGGGCATGTTGTAGGATATGCTCGAAATGCAGCAGCGGGTGGTGAACACGAAATGCTTGCTTCACATGCTATGGTTGTTGAAGTTGCCTGCCATTTCGGTGGTCCACGCTATATTCTACGCATTTTGCCCTGCAAAAAACTAACTGCCGATCAGCTGAAGGAACTCCTTATCGCAGCTGCATCAGCTGTAGTTGGTGCTGGCGGTACTGTGATTTCTTTGATATGTGACAATTGCAATACCAACCGCAGTGTTTATTCAAAACTTGGAGGACCAGGAAGTTGCCAAGTGCTGTCAATTCAAGAGCAATCTATGTTTTTAGTGTACGACTATGTACACATCTTCAAAAATGTTCGCAACAACTGGATTACTGTTGATGGCAAGACACTCTCATTTGTCGTAGAAGGTAATGAGTACAAAGCTTACTGGAGTGATATTCAGAAGATTTATGAGATCGACCGGGCTACTCCTATTCGCTAAACCAAGCTGACGCACACCGCTGTTTTCCCCAAGCCCCTTCAACGCCAGAGCGTACCATTGGTATGCCGAGTGTTCAATGACAAGACTGTCGCTGCTTTAAAGACCTTCAAGGTTTCACTGGGCATCAGGGAAGGCACACTCATCCTCACCCAGATAATGAGTGAGTGGTTCAAGATGATGAAACTGAAAGACCGTTTCTCAGCTCTCCATCTGCGCGACGAATCCAGACAGCCTTGGACAGCAGACTGTACAAGTTTCACGAGGCTGGAGCAGGCCTGCCAAATTATATCTACCTGCGCATGGCAACGAGGTGGTGGTCGTAAGCTGAAGCTAACTCAGCAAACTGCTGAAGGCTTCACTGTGTCCACACGTAATAATGTGGATGCTGCCAAATTGCTTCTGGCAGAGAAAGACTTTGACTACGTTCTTCCTGCTATATTTGCAGACGAAGCCTTGGAAACGTTTTTCGGCCAAGCCAGGCAAAGAAGCGGTGGAAACTTCTTTCTTGATGTAGTTGACATTATGGCTGCAGCTAGAATTGTAAATTTGCAAACACTCATTAAGCATGACATTAGGCCTGAATCTAGTTCTCGTGTGATTGATTGCGACAAGAACTGAACAACTTCCATAAATCCAGATGAGCGAAGTGAACTCGTTGACGAGATTACTCCTCAAGACACTCAGGATCTCTTGGGGTCTGACGATGCCCTTAAGCATAAAGTAGTTGATTTGGCCGGACACCTTGTTCATAAATATGGTGATAGCACTAGTATGGAGGAGATCATTGATGATGAAGATGGTAACGAGGTGTCATCTGAGTTTCTAGATAATTTGAATAAAGGTGGATTGAGTGTGCCGACCATGTCAACCGTCTTTTTTGTACATAATGCCTATAATTTGAATGACAAGACTAAAATGCGTTGCCGATTTCATTTTGCTGAGCAGTTATCCTCTGTAGATGAACCTTCAGCTAGTAGTAATGCTGCATGTACTACTTTAGCTAACATTCTATTGAAGCTCATGTCCTCAATGTAAGTGACAAAGAAAAAGTTTTGGGATGCCTCAGGAGGCAAGAAAAGCTCTCCAACTTGTGATAGACATAGACATAGTTGTAATAGGCATAGTGTTGTGACATGCATATAATGTTTATGTAATACAATATATGACAATAAGTATTAAAGTTTGACAGCTCTACACACTTGCGTCTTATTACAACCAGCCATCTCTCACCGTTTATGAGTTCGACACAAAAACGGGCAAAAAGTACCAAAATTCAGTAATTTGACCTTGAAATATGACCTTTTGACCTTGAAGATGACCTCAGGTGGTGTTGAAAATGACACAACTGAACTCGACGTCCTCAAAAACCCCTATATGGATCCCGGGATCGTGTCTCGAGCCCTTCGAGAAGTCATTTTAGCCCCGGACTCGTTAATCCTTCAGACTCAAGTTCCAAACCACGAGCATGGGAGGTTCCAGTCCTTCTCTGGAGGAGTCCATGGTCTGTCTACAAAGGCTGTGGATGAGTTGTGACAAAACTTGGTTATGTGAGAAAAACAAGTCGATTAGATTTGGGTTCAGGACCGAATTCAGATCCGGCCGATCAGTGGGATACAAAACGGAACCTGTTCAGCCTGGTGGAGGTGTACCCTCTCCCGAGTGTCATGAAACCTTGTTTGTTGTTGTTTTCTTTATGTTCCTCCGTCCTAGAAAAGGAAACACAATGAAATTAGTTCACTATGTGTTTCTAGTTCGGTCTTGTGTTTAAACTTGTGTTAATTGTTGAGTTTTCATCTCGTGTTTCCTTGAGGCCTACCCTTCTCCCCGTTTGTGTTCGTGATCGTGTTTATTGTATTTTCTCCTTATTAACATCAGTTTATATTTTTTCCACTTCTCCCTCCTATCCCTCTCAACTGCCCCCTCTGCTTCGTCTAAAAAAAACAAAAACAACAAAAACAATCCTTTCCCTCACATTATCCCCGACGTCGCACGTCACTTCCTGTACCGACTCTTCTTCCTCTTTCTTCTGCCGATCCACCATCGACTTTTGTCGACCCACATTCATCAAAGGTCTTCACGATTTTTCATCAACCTTTCCTTTTCCTAATCTTAGTAATCGTAATCAAAAAAATAAAACAAATCACCGTCTCTGAAACTATAACAACTTCCTCTTTCACCCACGTGCTTCTCGTTATTGTATCATCATTCACTATTCTTCTTCTTCCACCGTAATCAATACGACCTTACCTTCATCACGTGTTCCAATACATCCCACTGTGATGTTTCTTTTCTCCATTCTCTTCATTAACAGTGTAAACCTCAAATATCCGGGGTCTTCACTCAAACCTTTCAGTTCTCTCCATCCAAGTTGCCACAGATAAACCAGACATAATCTGCCCAACAGACACTTTCCTCCTCCAAGATATCTCTGACTCCCGAATATCTCTCCCTGGTTACTCCCTCCTCCGGTATGACAGACCTGACCCTCGTCCTGGTGGTGGAGTTGCTCTTCATCAAAGACGATTCCTCACTCACCATGCACTGCACGTTCTCCCCCTCACCACCAGGAATACCTCTGGCTACGGCTTCCCCTTCACTCCCACCTCATGTTTATATGTGTGTTGTGTCGTCCACCAAACAGTGATGACTCCATTTACATCTCGCTCTCCGAAAACATGGACCTACTTCCGATTTCCCTGAAAATATTTGTTCTTCAATGGGTTCTTCTGACCACATGCTTATCAAAGTGGACATCTCTCTGGCTGTTCTTCGAGAACCGACTCAGCACCGTCGAATCTGGCATTTCACTCAGACTGACTGGCAGGGACTTCAAGCAGCGACCAAGTTTCGAGACTGGTCTCCCATCTCTACTTCCTCTGACATCAAAATTCTTTCCAAGAAACTCTCTCTCTCTCTCTCTCTCTCTCTCTCTCTCTCTCTCTCTCTCTCTCTCTCTCTCTCTCTCTCTCTCTCTCTCTCTCATGCACAGATTTATCCCCTCTCCTCTTCAGTTATCCTACCCTAAATCCCTCTCATGGTACACTGAAGCATGTCATGAGGCAGTTGTCCTGAAACAACTTCCCTTCACCTCATGGAAGGCAAATCTAACTGAGGGTAATCTCAGTTGCTTCTACAAAACTGGGAACAAGTGTGTATCTACCCTCAGGAGAGCCAGAAAACAACTTTCGAATCTCAAGTTTGAACTCTCAAACCTGTCTCCCTACTCCAAATCCTGGAGGTGTCCAGTGAGGTCTGTTTCTGGTGTATGTTCCCCCTCTATACCTCAAATAGCCGCACAGCTGATACTGCACGTGAAAAGACTGAATTCCTCATCTCTGTGTTTGTTTGCAAATCTTGTGTCCGAAACCCATCGCTTTCCGTACTCACCTTACCCAGTCGCACCCAACTGTCCCTGGAATCTGTGTCCTTTTCTCCTGACAAGGTGGAGAGCTTGCTGTCAAACCTCGACTCAGATTCTGCAACCGGTCCAGACGGCATCAGCTCACGTGTCCTAAAAACCTGCTGCTTTGCTCTTGCTCACCCTCTCTCTGTTCTATTAACCCTCTCATTTGCTCAACGTCATCTGGCATCTGCTTGGAAATCAGCAAACATTATTGCTCTGCATAAAAGAGGTGCAAAAACAGATCCCTGCAACTACAGACGGATCAGCCTTCTTCCAATCATCAGCAAGGTTTTGGAATCCATCATCACTTCAGACATTAAATGCTTCCTCTTCTTCAATGGCTTAATTTGGATTCAGATTAAGTCACTCGACCCTGGATATGCTGCTTCTGCTCTCCCAACAATGGATGGAGGTCCTCAATGCCGGACATGAAATCAGAGCCATATCCCTGGACATATCACGTGCTTTCGATACGCTCTGGCACCCTGCCCTGTTCACCAAACTCTCTTCCTATGGTATCCAAGGCCATCTCCACTCATGGCTTGCAGACTTCCTCTTCTGTCACAGCCAACGTGTGGCCCTCAATGGAGTTTTCTCATTCCCTCTTCCTGTCCAGGCTGGGTTTCCTCAAGGCAGTCTTCCAGGCCCTGTTCTTTTTCTGGTTTTCATCAATGATCTCTCTGAATTTCCAGAAAATCCTCTTTATCTCTTTGCTGATAACTCCACCCTGGCCGTACCACCTGTCATCCCTCACATCGGCATGCAGCAGCTTCTTCACTCTCTGCAGACATGGATAAAATCACAAGCTGGTCCAACACGTAAAATATGTCTTTCAATCCTGACAAATCTCACACTCTATGTCTCTCCGAAAGGTCTGGAACCCCCCCCCCCCCCCAATATACTTTCTCAACAATCCTCTTGAAGAAGTCCTTTCGTTCAAGCTTCTGGGTCTCACTATCTACTATGATCATTCCTGGGAAAGCCACATTTCCAAACTGGCCTCAAAAGCCATTCACCGACTGGGCATCCTCCATCGTGCAAAGTCCTTCCTCGGCACACCTGAGCTCCTGACCATGTACCAAGCTTTTGTCCACAGCCTGATGGAGTACTGCTATCCGCTCTGTGCTGGTACTCCTGCCTCTCACTTTTCTCAGCTTCACGCTGTGGAAACCTCGGCATTTGGGATCATTGGTATCTCCCACAATGAGGCTGAGTCTTTGGCTTTCTCACTGCAGGCAGGTCGGTGGTCTTTCTGCATTCCACCGTCTGCTCTCAGGCCTCGCCCCCCCTCTCTGTTTGAGATATGTCCCCCCCATATATCCACAAGGTGATTAAGGTCCTCCTCAACCATCTCTCAGACATGCATTTACCAATCTTGTTCAAACTTGGCGCACTGATAAAGAATTATTGCTTACATATGAATATCATATTTTTTCGAGATCAGATCCAAGATGGTTGACTGGCAGACATTTCGTTACTTCAATGTGTCTCGAAGCATTTCTGGATTTCTATCAGACATAAATAAATAATAAAACATATCAGACATAAATAAATAATAAAACATATCAGACATAAACAAATATTTCTAAATGTTACACTGTTTGTGTGATATAGTTTGTCTCCCGCAAAATATATTGTTACAAGTCGGTGCGTCGGCTGCCAACCGACCGCTCTGAACGGAGCCGCAAGTCGAGTCGGCCCGACCGATCGCACGGAATATCGATCGCCGCCCGGATAACTCCGAGCGACGGGTCCTTGTACAAGAACCGAAATACGCCAATCGGCAGATCACGTGGTGTAGGGTCGATTGCCAATCTTCAATGTCCCTAAATACCCACGTGATCCAACTACCGGGGTATTCCACCCTCGACGGATCTCGTACAGAACAAACCGCCGAGGCGAGCCTGTCCGTGCGCGATTCCGAGCGGCGTCATCGCCGAGAACCGTCGGTCCAAATGTCCCCCTATTACGGCAAACCAACGGCTTTCTAACTCCCAACACACGAAATGTTCAGTCAATGAGGGAATGGACGAAACGAGCAGGTTTACATTCACACAAGGACATTTATTATGAAACACGTATGCAATTAAATAAGGCAAAACACGTATGCAATTATATAAGCAACAAAAGCACGACAAAAGAACTACAACCGTCTACTTATTATGTACAGTTATTTACACTTCACAGCAGTTCCTACTTATTAGACGGGCCCACGGACACAAGTACGCGCGCGCGCGCACACACACACACACACACACACGAAACGGTGGCTGAGGCCTTTAATCACGAGCTCCAGCTCTGAGGTCAGGTGAGCTGAAACTCAGAGCTTGATTCGAACCTTTCCACCTCGTGTGGTCTTCAACTTGTCCAGACCCGGGCTCCAGCGAGAGCGAGCTGGATCCAATCACCGCGATCCTTCCCGAGCTCCCGCGAATCCTACCGCGCTTCTCAACACGTGCCGGTGAGACGAGGCGCCGATCCTTCCTGTCGATCGTCGCTTCCCCGAGGATCCAACTCCAAGAAGAGGCCGATGCGTCGTACCAAGCCGGGAAACGAAATGGAGAACAAAAAGCTCCACGAACCAAGAAGAAGAGGAAGAAAAGAAAGAAGAGGAAGAAGCCTCCATTCGCAGCTCGAGCCGAACAACCGACTCAAGTTCCTTCCAAAACAAAACAGCAGCCGAAGCTCACTGAGCCAGTCGAAGCAAAAAGCTTCCGAAGGCCTCAAGCCAAGCAGGACCCGATGGCCTGCTGAACGACTGATCTCTCTGAAGCAAAAAGCTTACTCCTATAACGGGACTCAGCACACGGGACTCAGAACGGGACTCTTCACGAACTCTGCCACGGGACTCCCACGAACTCAACCCCACCACGGGACTCCGTCGAACTCTTTACACGGAACTTTCACGACTCTTTTTGAACAAAGAAAAGATGTCCTCTTTATCCTTTGCACCCCCTCCCCCGCACCCGGCGTGACTCATGCCCTCGTGATCCACCCCGCGCTCAACCACGGGTGGGAGGGAGTTGTTGACGTCACCGCAGGGTTCTTCTTCCTCTTTGCAGAAGAGGGGGAGGGAGGTCTCCATTGTTTGCTCCCGAACTATTAAATCGATCCGCAGCACATCTAATCGATTTCAAAACATTTAAACAATGGAAGGTGAGCTATCTAGGAAACATGCACTTATCGACATAGCTGACTAAGGGAACCTGTATGTTGTGTGCAATTGAATTCCAAATTCGTAACACTCTGAACATTGAATCCATTCTTTGCCAAATTTGCATTCCCAATAGAAAACATCATACGTGTCACGTGACCAACAATCTTCCACAATATGACAAGATTACCCACATCATAAATATTCATGACCGAATAACCCAATCGTATGCAATCTTCCATGTCACATGACCACTCAAGTCAGT
Source organism: Eptatretus burgeri (assembly GCF_056783735.1). Classification (NCBI taxonomy): domain Eukaryota; kingdom Metazoa; phylum Chordata; class Myxini; order Myxiniformes; family Myxinidae; genus Eptatretus; species Eptatretus burgeri. The sequence continues at coordinate 14,775 of NW_028225131.1, read as the reverse complement.
TGGGCATGTGACCACCCTCCTGCCTCCAAACAAACAACTGACCGCCCTCACGCCATCTCCAAACAAACGTGACCACGCTCATCCTGCCTCCAAACAAACACGTGACCACACTCATCCTGCCTCCAAACAAACACGTGACCACTCTCATCATGCCCCCAAACATGTGACCACACTCATCCTGCCTCCAAATTAACACGTGACCACGCTCATCCTGCCTCCAAACAAACACGTGACCACGCTCATCCTGCCTCCAAATTAACAAGTGACCTCGATCAGGAATTATTGGTTGAGTTAATTGCTGTAAAGTTCGATCTCGAGGGTGGTTCGAGTTTAAGGAGCCAAGGGACACGTTCAGGTGAAGATTGTTGAATCTTCCTGAAAGAGAAAGTGATGGTTCAAGCGATCCGTTGTGGTTGTGGAACGATGCAAACCCAGAGATGGGAGCTTCAGGAACAGGAACGAGCAAAATGAGTCACAACATCCTCTCTCTGGATTAATGGTTGATTCTTAGTGTCAAGATCTTTCCCACCACCACCGAACGAAGACGGAGGTTATGTTTCAACCGCTCTCTCTCTCTCTCTCTCTCTCTCTCTCTCTCTCTCTCTCTCTCTCTCTCTCTCTCTCTCTCTCTCTCTCTCTCTCTTCTGTTTGTCTGTGAGCACGATATCTCAAAAGGTTGTAGACAGATTCGGACGAAGTTTCATGGACAGGTTGGGTGTATGACAAAGACGAACTGAATAGATTTTGATGAAGATCCGGATACAAGAATTTTAAAAAGTGATATTTCAGTCTTCACCATTGAGATCGGGTCAAAAACAATACATCCATCGGGACCACACTCTGTACAGAGAAACAGAGGTGCCACAGCAGTCTCCTGGGGGATTGGAAATATTCATGGAGGGGTCACAACTCTGACACAGGATACTGAAATGGCTCAATCATCCCAGCAAGCTGCTACTCATTTTACCACCTCACAAGGATGACAGGCCCACCTGGTGTTAATTAAATAAACAAGAGGGATTTGAACTCAGGACCCTCGGATCCCAAACCGACCACCTTCACCATGAAGCCAACACCAAGCATCCAAAAACAATAGGAAGCACGATATTTCAGAAAGTTGTGGAGGATTCAGACAAAAAAGTGAGTTGAGGAGGTGAGAAGTAAAAGCCGCACGGATTCGATTTTGGTTCAGGTCATTTGGCTGAGATGTACCTGGTGGTGGAGGAGCAGTTTGATTGACCTTGCATGTTGTACACTAAAGAAGGCTTACTGATGGTTCTCCGGTCAAAATCGCAGGAGTCTCTGTTTGATATTCATACAAGTAAGTAATTGGTAAGGTTGTTGAGGTCATCAGATGGCCGTGCTCGAACTGCCAGGATTCAAGTTCGTGGCAAGAGCTATATTCGACCTCTCGCTAAACTGATATGGCTGCCAAAGCTTGAGGACAATGAATGAGGGGCGAATGGATTGACTTTCCTTTTCTACAAATTTCTTCCACAAATTTGTGGGTGGCTGTTAGAAAGTCTTTGCTGTTTTACCATGTGTATGAACGTTTGGAACTGTTGTGCCCATAAATGTTTCATGCAATCTATGAATGCCATGTTCGTGGAGTGCAAGCCTGTAATTCTTACCTTTCTTGGCGATTTTCCCACCGGATAGAGGGAGAGCTTCTGGTTTCTTGTTGGTTGGTGTGAATGGATTTTCGCCATATTGTCTTTACTTGCAGAGCGAGACTTTCGCTATTTGTGCCGTTACATCAATAAACATTGCGCAGACAGGAACTTCGGTGTCTCGTCTCATCCAAACCGTTTGATCGCGGTATTTTCCTGGATCCGCTGTTCACTGTTATCCAACGTATTAGCAGCCTTACCGTAGGCTACCAAGCCTACCTTTCAATCCTTTTACATCTGGTTGAGAGGGAAGAGAACATTTGGGGTTTACACCCAATGAGACACCGCGTCCTCATTTAAAGTTGACTCGGCACTCGGATCCACTCTTGGAGAACAAGACCTCGCCGTCGTCCCAGCGCCTCCTTCGATGACTTCATATTTTGTTTGCAACACGCAGATGTTGTGTTGGATTCCTTGTCCAATTTGCAGGCATTTTTGTTCCATCTGCTTGGATGTCTGATCGATTTTCTCTTGTCTCTGTTCGTCTCTCCGTAGAGATTCATGAAAGCTCATTTCACCTCCGAATTCAGGTAGCTGGTGTTTCAGAACAGGTAATGTAAGTAAGGAAGTGTTTGCCCGAGACGTACCTGGAAGAGGACTTGGATTGACTCCGTATTCTGTGTGCAACATTGAGGTTTTCTGTTTCATTGCCTGTTCAATTCGCCGGCGTTTTTCATCGGAGGAGTGTGATCTCTGTTCGGTTTCCTTACATATCAGTTCCATTCTGCATTGAGATTTCTGTTGTCTCTCTTCATGAGGGACTTTGGACACCTGGTGTTCCAGTACAGATGGTGTAAGTGGGGATTTATTCTCCTGAGACGTACCTGGTGGAGGGGTACTTGGATTGACTTCATACACGGTTGGAAAGACGAAGGTTTTGTCTTGGATTGCCTGTTCAATTTGCAGACATTTCTGTTTGATCTGTGTTTGTCTGTTTTTGTCTTTCTGTAATTCTTGCTGACGTTTGTCTTCATCGAGGAGTTTGCACAGTTGATCTTCCAGAGCAAAAAGTTTAACTTTGCTTGTGTTTTGCTGAGACGGACCAGGAAGAGAAATACTTGGATTGACTCCATATTTTGTTTGCAAGATAATGGTTGCGTCTCGGATTGCTTGTTCAACTCCAAGGCATTTTTTTTCGATTTGCGTTTGCCTCTTTTTGTCGCTCTGTAATTCTTCCTGACGTCTCTCTTCATCTTGCAGTGTGCACAGTTGATCTTCCAGAGCAAAAAGTTCAACCAAGCTTGTTTTTTTCTGTGACGGACCTGGTTGAGGAATACTTGGATTGACTCCATATTTTGTTTGCAAGGTTAAGGTTACGTCCCGGATTTCTTGTTCAACTCCACGACATTGTTTTTCGATCGCCATTTGTCTGTTTTTGTCACTCTGTAATTCTTCCTGACGTGTCTCTTCATCTTGGAGTTTGTGCAGTTGATCTTGCAGAGCGGAAAGTTTAACTAAGCTTCTGCTTTGCTGAGACGGACCTAATGGAGGAAAGCTTGGATTGACTCCGTATTTTGATTGCAAGGCAAAGGTTACGTCCCGGATTGCTTGTTCAACTCCAAGACATTGTTTTTCGATCGCCATTTGTCTGTTTTTGTTGCTCTGGAAATCTTCCTGATGTCTTACTTCATCTTGGAGTTTGAGCAGTTCATGTTGCAGAGCGGAAAGTTTAACTTTGCTTGCGCTTTGATGAGACGGACCTGGTTGAGGTACACTTGGATTGACTCCATATTTTGTTTGCAAGGTTAAGGTTACATTTCGGATTGCATGTTCAACTCCAAGGCATTTTTTTTCGATCTGCGTTTGTCTCTTTTTGTCTTTCTGTAAATGTTCCTGACGTCCCTCTTCATCTTGGAGTTTGTGCAATTGATCTTGCAAAGCGGAAAGTTTAACTTTGCTTGTGTTTTGCTGAGAAGGACCTGGTTGAGGAATACTTGGATTGACTCCATATTTTGTTTGCAAGGCAAAGGTTATGTCCGGGATTGCTTGTTCAACTCCAAGGCATTGTTTTTCGATCGACATTTGTCTCATTTTGTCGCTCTGTAAATGCTGCTGACGTCTCTCTTCTTCTTGGAGTTTGTGCAGTTGATCTTGCAGAGTGGAAAGTTTAACTTTGCTTGTGCTTTGCTGAGACGGACCTGGTGGAGGAATACTTGGATTGACTCCATATTTTGTTTGCAAGGTTAAGGTTACATTTTGGATTTGTTGTTCAACTCCACGACATCGTTTTTCGATCGCCATTTGTCTGTTTTTGTCTTTCTGTAAATCTTCCTGACGTCTCTCTTCATCTTGGAGTTTGCACAATTGTTCTTGCAGAGCAGAAAGTTTAACTTTGCTTGCGCTTTGCTGAGACGGATCTAGTTGAGGTATACTTGGATTGACTCCATATTTTGTTTGCAAGGTTGAGGTTACATTTTGAATTGCATGTTCAACTCCAAGACATTTTTTTTCGATCTCCATTTGTTTCATTTTGTTTTTCTGTAAATCTTGCTGACGTCTCTCTTCATCTTGGAGTTTGCACAGTTGATCTTGCAGAGCAGAAAGTTTAACATTACTTGTGCTTTGCTGAGACGGACCTGGTTCAGAAATACTTGGATTGACTCCATATTTTGTTTGCAAGGTTAAGGTTACATTTTGGATTGCTTGTTCAACTCCAAGGCATCGTTTTTCGATCTCCATTTGTTTCTTTTTGTCTTTCTGTAAATCTTGCTGACGTCCCTCTTCATCTTGGAGTTTGTGCAGTTGATCTCGCAGAGCGGAAAGTTTAATTTGGCTTGTGTTTTGGTGAGACGGAGCTGGTTGAGGAATACTTGGATTGACTCCATATTTTGTTTGCAAGGTTAAAATTACATTTTGGATTGCTTGTTCAACTCCAAGGCATTGTTTTTCGATCGACATTTGTCTCATTTTGTCGCTCTGTAAATGCTGCTGACGTCTCTCTTCTTCTTGGAGTTTGTGCATTTGATCTTCCAGATCAAAAAGTTTAACTTTGGTTGTGTTTTGCTGAGACGTACCTGGTGGAGGAGTACTTGGATTGACTACAAATTCTGCAGGCAAGATTGAGGCGTTTTGTTGGATTACCTGTTCAATTCGGCGGCGTGTTTCATCGGACTTCTGTCGTCTCTGTTCGGTTTCCTTGCTTATCTCCTCCGTTCTGCGTTGAGATTCCAGTTGTTTCTCTTCACCTCGGAGTTTAGATTGCTGGTCATTCAGAGCAGGTCGTGTACCTGGCGATTTATGTGGCTGAGAGGCACCTGGTGGAGAAAGAGTTGTTGCAAAATCTGAGGCTTTTTGAGAGATTGCCTGTTCAACTTGCAGGTGTTTTTGTCCGGTTCCCTGATGTCTCTGTTCGATTTCTTTGTGTTTCTGTTCCCTTTGCTGGAGTTTGACTTCCTGGTTTCTTTGTTCGGATTGATGGTGTTTCCGTTGGATTTTCTGGCTGTGATGTTGAGCTTTCCGGAGTGTCCGTTCAGCTTGTGGATGTTTCCCCTCAATTTGTTTGTGTTCCTGTTCGTGTTCTTTTCCTATCGGTTTACTCTGTAGTCCAGATTGCTGGTGTTTCAGGACATGTTGGATAACTGCGACTTGGTTTTGTTGAGATGTGCTCGGGTTGCAGGGTAATCCTGGACCGATTCCTGCTGGCTCCATCACCTTTCCTGAAGGATCAAGCAATGAAAGGAATCCAAGTATCAGGTGAGCAAACAGAATAAAATCAAAAACAAACTTCTCATCCAGATAAGAACTGTTTTCTGGTTCATCTTGTTTAAAAAAGGTAGTAAGAGGTTTGCAAAGGGACAAATTATAAATCTGCCAACCCATGGAAAACCACGTAAAACAGAAAGGGAAATGATAAATTCGATAAAAAATATTTTTGGCAGGAAGACGAGGGACTCGCCAGACAACGTCAACACTGCCTTGCCACATACATTTATTACGTACACTGATGCTGAACATACACTACGAAATAACTATTATAAACTAAACCCATTTAACCCTTTCGACTTATCCATACCACGATCAATATTGATTGATGTTTTTTGTCTCTCTCAAGGTTGTGGATGAGTTGTGACAAAACTTGGTGGATGACTTGTTTATGTGGCAAGAACAAGTCGATTCGATTTGGGTTCAGGACCGAATTCAGATCCGGCCGATCAGTGGGATACAAAACTTAACCTGTTCAGCCTGGTGGAGGTGTACCCTCTCCCGAGTGTCATGAAACCTTGTTTGTTGTTGTTTTCTTTCTGTTCCTCTGTCCTATATGAGGACACACAAGGAAATTAGATGTAGGTGGAGGCCATTCGGTCCATCATGCCTGTGCCACACCAACACCGCACCAATTTATCAACACCGGATTAAAAGTGACGGTGGCGGTTCCTTTTCAGGATCTCTGCTGACTTTCTCAAAGTTTTCTCTCTGTTTACTGTGTGTTTCTCGTTCGGTCTTGTCTTAAATCTTGTGATAATTGTTGAGTTTTCGTCGTCTTTTCATCTCGTGTTTCCTTGAGGCCTATCCTTCTCCCCGTTTGTTAGTTTATTGTATTTTCTCCTTGTTAACATCAGTTTATATTTTCTCCACTTCTCCCTCCTATCCCTCTCAACTATCGCGTCTGCTTCGTCAAAAAAAACAAAAACAATCTTTTCCTTCACATTATTCCCGACGTGGCCACGTGACTTCCTGTACCGACTCTTCTTCCTCCTTCTGCCGATCAACCATCGACTCTTGTCGACCCACATTCACGATTTTTTTCTTCAACCTTCCATTACCTCATCTGAAAAAAGAAAAAAAAAAACTTTATTCTTTTAACCTCTCACGTGACACCTCATGAAACCACGTGGTTCCCTACACCCTCTTCTTCTTCCTGTAACTTTCGTCGAAGACCAACTTCCTTCTGGGTTTGTTTCCAAATCTTGTGTCCGAAACCCATCACTTTCCGTACCCACCTTACCCAGTCGCACCCAACTGTCCCGGGAATCTGTGTCCTTTTCTCCTGATAAGGTGGAGAGCTTGCTGTCAAACCTCGACTCAGATTCTGCAACCGGTCCAGACAGCATCAGCTCACATGTTCTAAAAACCTGCTCCTCTGCTCTTGCTCACCCTCTCTCTGTTCTATTCACCCTCTCATTTGCTCAAGGACATCTGGCATCTGCTTGGAAATCAGCAAACATTACTGCCCTGCATAAAAGAAGAGCAAAAACAGCTCCCGACAACGACAGACCAATCAGCCTTCTCCTAATCATCAGCCAGGTTTTGGAATCCATCATCACTTCAGACATTAATTGTGTCAGATGAGCAAACAGAATAAAATAAAAAAACAAATTTCTCATCCAGATAAGAACCGTTTTCTGTTTCGTCTTGTTTAAAAAAGGTAGTAAGAGGGTTGTGAAGGGATAAATCTGCCAACCCACGGAAAACCACGTGAAACAGAAAGGAAGGGAAATTATAAATTAGACAAAAAATTTTTTGGCAGGAAGACGAGTCGCTCGCCAGACAACTTCGATACTGCCTTGTCACATACATTTATTATGTACAATGATGCTGAACATACACTACGAAATAACTATTATAAACTAAACCCATTTCACCCTTTAGAGTTTAGACAGATCCATACTACGATCAATATTAATTGATGTTTTTTGTCTGTCTGTCTCATAGACTCCGACAGAGAAGGACTGGAACCTCTCGATCTCGGGGTTTGTAACTTGAGTCTGAAGGATTAACTTGAGTCTGGGGCTAAAATTACTTCTCGAAGGGCTAGAGACACGATCTCGGGATCCATATAGGGGTTTTTGAGCACGGCGAGTTCAATATCATTTTCAACACCACCTGAGGTCATCTTCAAGGTCAAATTTCAAGGTCAAATTACTGAATTTTGGAATTTTTTCCCGTTTTTGTGTCCAACTCATAGAGGAAAACTTTTGTAAAGTCCATGACAAAACATGACATTGTGCACCTACTGCACATACTTGCTGATTTCTATCATCGTTAACTAATGTATGTTTTGTTTGTTTCTCTTTCAGAAACTGTCCAGCTGGTGATCTCACAGGATCTTTGTGTTGTTTCCTACTTTGGTGAAAATATGCCTCATCGTTGCAGCTGCTTTGGTTGCAGAGGAAACTTTGATGGGACGCCTTATGTTCAGGTCATATCCTTCCCAAAAGATCCTGAGGAGAGGGAGAGATGGATATTGGCAATGCCAAATGAGAAAGAAAGCTTGAGGTGCTTAAAAGAGATATATATTTGTGAGACATTTCAATTGTGATTGGGTGTCAGTTCGGGGTGGTAAACGACCCAAAGAACCCCCATCAATATTTCCTGGAGTACCGAAATCAGCTTTGAAGCAGGTGACCTCAGCCCCATGCCCGACATCATCTTCTACGTCAGAATCAAGAGCTAAGAAGATGCAGGCAGCTGATGAGGCCGCAGAAAATATCCAAGATTTCCACCACTTCGGTGCTAAAATCAGCTCCTATTTTCCTGGCTTTAACGTCATAAAAGACCAGGAAAACCTTTACCTTTCAAGAACTGATGCTATTGGACAAACTGTCAAGCAGTTCTTTCATTTCCAACAAGTTCACTCACCTTTTGGATTTCTATTCTTGAATAGAGTTAAGAAAGATGGCATTGAGGTGCCCAAACGACTTTTTCCTTTGCAGAAGAACAGCCTGCTCTCAAAATGGTCCCAGATTAGATCCATAACTGACCAGGTAAACATCGATGAATGCACAAGCAAGGAAATCCTTCAGCTTGTAATAAGCCAGCTCTGTTGGATGACTGAGGCACACGAGCTTCCTCATTTCACCTTCCTTCCGTCGCAGCTGCATCTTTTGTTCAAACCTCTTGATTGTCGCCGATTTGATACTGATACGATGATTTTCGCAATGCCGCTTAGCAACATGTCACCCAGTACATACAAAATGATTCGTCGATCCGGCTTAATCATTCTACCATCAACAAAAAAGGTAAAACAGATGCTTGCTAGTAGTCAGCAGGACTCCAACCTCAAAACCTTGTTCGATCAGCTTAAACCACAGCAGCGTTTTGTCAATTTAATGTTTGACGAGGTAATGCTGGTCGAGACATTGCGATTTTCTGGAGGGCATGTTGTAGGATATGCTCAAAATGCAGCAGCGGATGGTGAACACGAAATACTTGCTTCACATGCTATGGTTGTTGAAGTTGCCTGCCATTTCGGTGGTCCACGCTATATTCTACGCATTTTGCCCTGCAAAAAACTAACTGCCGATCAGCTGAAGGAACTCCTTATCGCAGCTGCATCAGCTGTAGTTGGTGCTGGCAGTACTGTGATTTCTTTGATATGTGACAATTGCAATACCAACCGCAGTGTTTATTCAAAACTTGGAGGACCAGGAAGTTGCCAAGTGCTGTCAATTCAAGAGCAATCTATGTTTTTAGTGTACGACTACGTACACATCTTCAAAAATGTTCGCAACTGGATAACTGTTGATGGCAAGACACTCATTTGTCGTCGATGGTAATGAGTACCAAGTTTACTGGAGTGATATTCAGAAGGTATATGAGATCGACCGGGCTACTCCTATTCGCATAACCAAGCTGACGCACACCGCTCTTTTCCCCAAGCCCCTTCAACGCCAGAGCGTACCATTGGTATGCCAAGTGTTCAATGACAAGACTATCGCTGCTTTAAAGACCTTCAAGGTTTCACTGGGGATCAGCGAAGGCACAATCATCCTCACCCAGATAATGAGTGAGTGGTTCAAGATGATGAAACTGAAAGACCGTTTCTCAGCTATCCATCTGCGCGACAAATCCAGACAGCCTTGGACAGCAGACTGTACAAGTTTCACGAGGCTGGAGCAGGCCTGCCAAATTATATCTCCCTGCGCATGGCAACGAGGTGGTGGTCGTAAGCTGAAGCTAACTCAGCAAACTGCTGAAGGCTTCACTGTGTCCGCACGTAATAATGTGGATGCTGCCAAATTGCTTCTGGCAGAGAAAGACTTTGACTACGTTCTTCCTGCTATATTTGCAGACGAAGCCTTGGAAACGTTTTTCGGCCAAGCCAGGCAAAGAAGCGGTGGAAACTTCTACATTGACGTAGTTGACATTATGGCTGCAGCTAAAATTATAAATTTGCAAATACTCATTAAGCATGACATTATGCCCGAATCTAGTTCTCGTGTGATGGATTGCGACAAGAACTGAACAACTTCCATAAATCCAGATGAGCGAAGTGAACTCATTGACGAGATTACTCCTCAAGACACTCAGGATCTCTTGGGGTCTGACGATGCCCTGAAGCATAAAGTAGTTGATTTGGCCGGACACCTTGTTCATAAATATGGCGAAAGCACTAGTATGGAGGAGATCATTGATGATGAAGATGGTAACGAAGTGTCATCTGAGTTTCTAGATAATTTGAATAGAGGTGAATTGAGTGTGCCGACCATGTCAACCGTCTTTTTTGTACATAATGCCTATAATTTGTATGACAAGACTAAAATGTGTTGCCGATTTCATTTTGCTGAGCTGTTATCCTCTGTAGATGCACCTTTAGCTCGTCGTAATGCTGCATGTACTACTTTAGCTAACATTCTATTGAAAGCTCATGTCCTCAATGTAAGTGACAAAGAAAAAGCTTTGTGATGCCTCAGGAGGCAAGAAAAGCTCTCCAACTTGTGATAGACATAGACATAGTTGTAATAGGCATAGTGTTGTGACATGCATATAATGTTTATGTAATACAATATATGACAATAAGTATTAAAGTTTGACAGCTCTACACACTTGCATCTTATTACAACCAGCCATCTCTCACCGTTTATGAATTCGACACAAAAACGGGCAAAAAATACCAAAATTCAGTAATTTGACCTTGAAATATGACCTTTTGACCTTGAAGATGACCTCAGGTGATGTTGAAAATTACACTATTGAACTCGCCGTCCTCAAAAACCACTATATGGATCCCGGGATCGTGTCTCGAGCCCTTCGAGAAGTCATTTTAGCCCCGGACTCAAGTTAATCCTTCAGACTCAAGTTCCAAACCACGAGCATGGGAGGTTCCAGTCCTTCTCTGGAGGAGTCCATGGTCAGTCTACAAAGGCGGTGGATGAGTTGTGACAAAACTTGGTTATGTGAGAAAAACAAGTCGATTAGATTTGGGTTCAGGACCGAATTCAGATCCGGCCGATCAGTGGGATACAAAATGGAACCTGTTCAGCCTGGTGGAGGTGTACCCTCTCCCGAGAACCATAAAACCTTGTTTGTTGTTGTTTTCTTTATGTTCCTCCGTCCTAGAAAAGGAAACACAATCAAATTAGTTCACTATGTGTTTCTAGTTCGGTCTTGTGTTTAAACTTGTGTTAATTGTTGAGTTTTCATCTCGTGTTTCCTTGAGGCCGACCCTTCTCCCCGTTTGTGTTCGTGATCGTGTTTATTGTATTTTCTCCTTATTAACATCAGTTTATATTTTATCCACTTCTCCCTCCTGTCCCCGTCAACTGCCCCTCTGCTTCGTCTAAAAAAAACAAAAATAATAAAAACAATCCTTTCCCTCACATGACACCCGACATCGCCACGTCACTTCCTGTACGGACTCTTCTTCTTCTTCCTTCTGACGATCTACCATCGACTTTTGTCGACCCACATTCATCAAAGGTCTTCACGATTTTTCATCAACCTTTCCTTTTCCTAATCTAAGTAATCGTAATCAAAAAAATAGAATAAATCACCGTCTCTTAAACTATAACAACTTCCTCTTTCACCCACGTGGTTCTCGTTATTGTATCATCATTCACTACTCTTCTTCTTCTTCCAACGTAATCAATTCGACCTTTCCTTCATCCCGTGTCCAACACGTCCCACTGTTATGTTCCTTTTCTCCATTCTCTTCATCAACAGTGTGGACCTCAAATATCCGGGGTCTTCACTCAAACCTTACAGATCTCTCCATACAAGTTGCCACAGACAAACCAGACATAATCTGCTCAACAGAAACTTTCCTCCTCCAAGATATCTCTGACTCCCGAGTATCTCTCCCTGGTTCCTCCCTCCTCCGGTATTACAGACCTGACCCTCATCCTGGCGGAGGAGTTGCTCTTCATCAAAGATGATTCCTCACTAAACATGCACTGCACGTTCTCCCCCTCACCCCCAGGAATACCTCAGGCTATGGCTTCCCCTTCACTCCCACCTCATGTTTATATGTGTGTGGTGCCGTCCGCGAAACAGTGTTGACTCAATTTACATCTCGCTCTCCGAAAACATGGACCAACTTCCAATTTCCCTGAAAATATCTGCTTATCTTCCTCTGCTTCTGATCAAAGTGGACATCATCCTGATCAAAGTGGACATCTCTCTGGCTGTTCTTCGAGAACCGACTCAGCACCGTCGAATGTGGCATTTCACTCAGGCTGACCGGCAGAGACTTCAAGCAGCTATCAAGCTTCGAGACTGGTCTCCCATTTCTGCTTCCTCTGACATCAAAATTCTTTCCAAGAAACTTGCTCTCTCTCTCTCTCATGCACAGATTTATCCCCTCTCGTCTTCAGTTATCCTACCCGAAATCCCTCCCATGGTACACTGAATGGTGTCTTGAGGCAGTTGTCCTGAAACATCCCTTCACCTCATGGAAGGCAAATCTAACTGAGGGTAATCTCAGTTCCTTCCACAAAACTCGGAACAAGTGTGTATCTACCCTCAGGAGAGCCAGAAAACAACTTTCGAATCTCAAGTTTGAACTCTCAAACCTGTCTCCCTACTCCAAATCCTGGAGGTGTCTAGTGAGGTCTGTTTCTTGTGTATGTTCCCCCTCCATACCTCAAATAGCCGCACAGCTGATACCGCACGTGAAAAGGCTGAATGTCTCATCTCTGTGTTTGTTTCCAAATCTTTTGTCCGAAACCCATCGCTTTCCAGACCCACCTTACCCAGTCCCACCCAACTGTCCCTGGACTGTGTCCTTTTCCCCGAACAAGGTGGAGAGCTTGCCCTCAAACCTCGACTCAGATTCTGCAACCGGTCCAGACGGCATCAGCACACGTGTCCTAAAAAGCTGCTGCTTTGCTCTTGCTCACCCTCTCTCTGTTCTATTAACCCTGTCATTTTGCTCAAGGTCATCTGGCATCTGCTTGGAAATCAGCAAACATTATTGCCCTGCAAAATAGAGGAGCAAAAACAGATCCCTGCAACTGCAGATGGATCAGCCTTCTCCCAATCATCAGCAAGGTTTTGGAGTCCTTCATCACTTCAGACATTAAATGCTTCCTCTTCGTCAATGGCTTAATTTAGATTCAGATCAGGTCACTCGACCCTGGATATGCTGCTTCTGCTCTCCGAACAATGGATGGAGGTGCTCAATGCCGGACATGAAATCAGAGCCATATCCTTGGACATATCACGTGCTTTCGATACGCTCTGGCACCCTGCCCTGTTCACCAAACTCTCTTCCTATGGTATCCAAGGTAATCTCCACTCATGGCTTGCAGACTTCCTCTTCTGTCGCAGCCAATGTGTGGCCCTCAATGGAGTTTTCTCATCCCCTCTTCCTGTCCAGGCTGGGGTTCCTCAAGGTAGTCTTCCGGGCCCTATTCTTTTTCTGGTTTTCATCAATGATCTTTCTGAATCTCCAGAAAATCCTCTTTATCTCTTTGGTGGACTCCACCCTCTGCCGTACCATGTCATCCCTCACATTGGCATGCAGCAGCTTCTTTGCTCTCTGCACATCTCGATAAAATCAGAAGCTGCAGATCTGGATTAAATCACCAGCTGGTCCAACACGTGAAATATGTCTTTCAATCCTGACAAATCTCACACTCTATGTCTCTCTGAAAGGACCGTCTTGAAACTCCCCCTCCCCCCCCCAACCTACTTTCTCAACAATCCTCTTGCAGAAGTCCTTTCATTCAAGCTTCTGGGTCTCACAATCTACCATCATCATTCCTGGGAAAGCCACGTTTCCAAACTGGCCTCAAAAGCCAGTCGCCGACTGGGCATCCTCCATCGTGCAAAGTCCTTCCTCGGCACACCTGAGCTCCTGACCATGCACCAAGCTTTTGTCCACAGCCTGATGGAGTACTGCAATCCACTCTGTGCTGGTACTCCCGCCTCTTACCTTTCTCAGCTTCAGGCTGTGGAAACCTCGGCATTTGGGATCATTGGTATCTCCCACGATGAGGCCGAGTCTTTGGCTTTCTCACTGCAGGCAGGTCGGTGGTCTTTCTGCATTCTATCGTCTGCTCTCAGGCCTCGCCCCCCCTCTCTGTCTGAGATATTCCCCCATGTCTCTGTCTGTCCCCCCCATATTTCCACAGGGAGATCAAGGTCCTCCTCAACCATCTCTCAGACATGCATTTACCAATCTCGTTCAAACTTGGTGCACTGATAAGGAATGATTGCTTTCATATGAATGTCATGTTTTTCGAGATCAGATCCAAGATGGTTGACTGGCAGACATTTCGTTACTTCAATGTGTCCCGAAGCATTTCTGGATTTCTATCAGACATAAATAATAAAACATGTCAGTCATAAATAAAAAACATATTATTAAATGTTACACTGTTTGTGTGATTCAGTTTGTCTCCCGCAAAATATATGTACAATTAATCCATTTTGTGCGAAATTTGCATTCGCAATAGAAAACATCACACTTGTCACGTGACCAACAATCTTCCACAATTTGACGAGGTAACCCATATCATTAATATTCATGACCGAATAACCCAATCGTATGCAATCTTCCATGTCACATGACCACTCAAGTCAGTTAGGCATGTGACCGCCCTACTGCCTCCAAACAAACAAGTGACCGTCCTCACGCCATCTCCAAATAAACACGTAACCACGCGCATCCTGCCTCCAAACAAACATGTAACCACGCGCATCCTGCCTCCAAATAAACAAGTGACCGCCCTCACGCCATCTCCAAACAAACACGTGACCACGCTCATCCTGCCTCCAAACAAACACGTAACCACGCGCATCCTGCCTCCAAATAAACAAGTGACCGCCCTCACGCCATCTCCAAATAAACACGTGACCACGCTCATCCTGCCTCCAAACAAACACGTAACCACGCGCATCCTGCCTCAAAATAAACAAGTGACCGCTCTCACGCCATCTCAAA